>NW_021849885.1:371366-391901 GCF_003651465.1 Formica exsecta | reverse complement strand
TTTTCTCTCTCTTTCCCTCTCGTTCTCATTAGCTCCTCCGTATGTGCGTGTAAAGTGCGTGAATCCATATGAGTTATTAGCGGTGGCTAATTACAAAGTACGTTTAATAACGACGTATGTACATCAATAATCGAAAGTTTTTTGAACGAGAGAAGGTGGGAGAGAACGCTCGGAAGAAGTCTCTCCGGTTAATGCCAGACTTTGGAACGTATTGACGAATTATTCAAAGCGAATGGAAGTGTTATTATTCGGATATCCGGCTATATGTATGCATATAATAAGCCAGGGCTTTCAGCGAGCGAGCGCGACCGCGGTTTTAGGCTTACGCAAGTTTTAATAATGTTTCGGGCAAAGCAATGATTGGCTCATCGAAACATCCAACGAGGATTTAAGAACGTTCAATATGACACGATATATATCGAATGTGTATACCATGTGATGGTTTGCCCTTTTATCTCGGTTGAACCATTTGCATTCCCCCAATTAATTTACATCAAATGAATGTTACATCTATCGCATTTTTTGTTCTTTTGAATACAGCTGATCAAAATTTTCGATATGTCTATTGAAACATTTTTCATTTGTTATACAAATATTCTTTTCTTCTATACAAAAGCCGGACTTGGTTGGCTATTGTTATTAAATGAACGCATGCCAGAACAATATTGCTGAAATAGAATTTCGTGCGTTTGTTTTTCCCTTTTTTCCGAATGACTTATCAATTTTCCGAGAAATTTTTTTATTTTTGCAACAGTTCTAAACAAACGATCGTGAATATTATATATATATATATGTGTAGAAAATTGTGATGTACAATCGCACTATTACAAGTCAGTTAGCTAACTCGTCATTAACGTATAATAGGATGTAGCGGGCGTTTGAGCGATCGTGCCTTGTGTTCCAATGATTTCAATGCACTCTTGTCAGTATAGTGACGCCCGTTCTCCAGGAACTGTCTCTTCTCAATACCTTTTTCCTTTTACTCCTTAACAATTCCTTAGAAAAGACAGTTACCGTCTCGTAGGAAGTTGTCGTGCGATAAGAATTGAAATTAATTATGTTCCACGAGTACATTGTTCGCGATATTCCATTATTAATTTTTTATTATGTTAATTAAATTTCAAAATTAGCTGTTTTTATTGTATTCATTATTGAAGTCTAATATTTATATTCTATCATTGCTTTCTGTGCCAATATTATTTTGTATTTCTGAATATATTAAAATTTAACTGAATTTTAGTAAAAATGTAAACTTACTTAGCATTCATAGGACAACATTACAATTTATAAGCAATGCATATTTTTCTTCACAAGATACTCTTTCACAAATACTAATATGTCGAGAAAAATAACTATTAAATTGTGAACAATAGAGAGAGTTACAAACAGTTTAAAATTAATAATTTCGAATTTAAAATTAATAATTTTTTTCTTAGCTTTATGTCGCGTTTGTCATAATTGAAAATATTGCAGAGACGTCTCTACGCGTATCGTTTTCGAATTCCTCCACTAACATTTTTAAGATTCCTTTTGACATACATCGATATCAACATGAAAACGAGTTTGAGAATGTTTTAGACGTTATCCTGCCGAACGTTGGCAAACTTTTCGCCGAGCTTGTTGGTTTATTTCGCGTTTCTTATTCGATTCCTCAGAAATAGTCAACCGCTTCGTTTTAATCGTTTTCGTGACGCTCCGGATGTAAATCGGTTTCGCAAACACGATGCGCGAAGTTGCCGGGAGTGGCTGCGCTTTTTTTTTCCAAATTTTCTCGCAATCGAACTCCGATGGAGGTCTCGATTTCCCGATGGACTCCGCCGTTACGCCTCTCGTAAAGTTGAGATTTCAAAACTTTCACATTGGAGTTGCCAGTCTATACGCAGCCCGAACACACGGCAAATAAAATTGACCTAGGTTGCACATCCCCCGATGCCGACGGGACGGGTGAAGGGGAGGGAAGTGGAGAACGCAGAGAGGATAAGATGAAGGCGGTGGGCCAAGTCCGCCCGTATTGTTGGACGTCGTGATTTTATTGCCCCTTTATATTGCCTCCGCGATACTCTCTTTCTCTCCCTCATTCCTTCTCTCGTTCTTTCTTTCTCTCTTGTACTATTCTCATTTCCCTCTCTTCGCCTCACGCCCCACGTCCGTCGCTGTCCCTCACTTCCGACCTCTGGCTCCGGGGTCGCGAGAGCGATTTTTACGAAGCAGCTCATCTCGCGTCTCCTGAGAAGCAACCCGGCCTGCCACCATTCTTGAAAATTGCAATCTCGAGGATCGCTTTTAATCGAAAAACGGGAAATAATATCGGGCGAGAAGGCGAAAATCCCGTCACGAAATCGCGAAACCGTAAGGAATGATGCGAACCTCCGTGCGATGATCGTTGGAGGCGACTGGGCTTGTGTGTCGCGTTTTCTATCGCTATTTGTAAACGTATTTCGCTTCTCTTTAGTGCGACTCTCGAGTCGAAAAATTATCGTAAGAACGTAAATGCATAACTGGATGACCAACCGGGATTCTACTCGCATGAGAAACATTGAAAGGACGGAATATGATCGCCATTATATAGAATTACAGGAAAGGAAGAAAGCATCTTCGGATTTTTCATCGAACGAGGCACGCGCGCGCTTTATCCTATACATATTTATAGCATACAGGATTTTGTCTTCGTTGTCGAAGCTCGGCGTGGGCAACGCGATAGCACGCTGAGATTCTATTAGACATACTCGGATAACCCTTAATTAGGCAGATGGGATGCGAGAAACGAAACGTAAATAAACGCCTGCACACACATTATTCGTGGAAACGTATCCTATTTAATTTGAAAGCCGAGGAAAGTCTTTATCTCGTTATGTACGTGCAAGTGGTATATCGTGTCTGATGTGAGCGGCAATAATTATTGGTGCAAAGATAAGAAACTGCATGCTGCGAAAAATTATTCGCGATAGGATGCGAACTCATCGACACAAAATTTACATCAAAACACATTCTGAGTATCAAATTACATCGTGAAACAAAATTAATAACTTTTGCGTATATTTGAGGAACTTTCAATTCTCTCATCTATTATATCTCGCTTTTTTCGACTCTTTCAAGAGGTTATTGCTAATTGTTTTCGTTCTAAAAATAATTGTTTCAGCTATAGAAATAAATTCTGAATATTTAGACATGTAAAATGTAAAATGTCTCAAATTCTCCACGTGCTTCTAGTTTCTATAGAAATCACAGAAGAATTTTAACCCGATTGGTAATAATCCCGCATGTTTTTAAATTATTCTCTTGACTGTTCGCCCGTCATTCGATAAGCAGCCGGAATCTGCGGGATGACCCGTTACTAACCGACAACGAGCCTGCCGACGATCCCGGGTACATCCTGTAGGTCACCGGTGATACCCGGACTCTTCGTTCAACAGGTAGCGTTCTCTCGTATAGCTCGAGTTCACCGACACGACCCAGCCCTCTCCATTATATTCATATCATGTAAATGCGCCCTACCGTGCTTCGGCCAACTCCTATTTTCTACCCTTGTGCCAAGCCAGACGTAAAGCTGTACCAGTAGAGAGAAACGAGAGAAGGAAAAGAGAGGGACAGAGACAGAGACAGCAAGTTCGAAAGAGAGTAAGTGAAACGCCATCTCTGTTTTACATTTATTCTAATGGGATAATACTAGTTGTTATGGCACCTGTGGACGTGGCCTCGTTTGCCATATAATAATTTCTCTCTTATATCCCCGCTACGATATCATTCGATTATTTCCATCGTCAGAGATTTGTTATTTCGCTTCTCCTTTTTCTTACATGTTCTCTCTTTGAAGATCCTCGCTTCGTAATTGAAAAAGTGAATAGTATGTTACGCTAATGATTTCTGTTCTTACACACACATGTTCTTACATTTATAGATTATCAGATCTAAAAAGTAATCGATAGTTACACTATGATGAGTGAACTAATTTTTTGACTGATTTAATTTTAGCATAAAGCCAATTAAAATTTCTTAAGAATGTGTTGTGTCTTTTTTATATATTAATCGATTATTGTAAATTATTTATATAGAAGAATTTTGCGGATTTTTAAGTATAACAATATTCTTTCTTTTCTTTCACTTTTAATATATATTTCAGCTTTAAATATATTTTCTCTTTTTTTCGTTAGCTTCTTTATATCCTTCTTTATATCTTTATTAATGCTACCTGCACTTATCATGTATTATCTTTTTCCACCTTTTCCACATGCGGTGTTTTAAGAGGATTTTAATTTTAATTTGCGAGAAAGAAAGAAAAAAAATATATATATATATATAAAGAGAAAGAGAGGGAAAGGGGGATATCCTCACGTCTCTTTGAGTTTTCCATCTTTCTTTTTTTTCTCTTTTATTATGAATGAAAGAAAGTGTGGAGAGAAGTTGAAATGTTTTATATATATCTTCTACTCCACCTTTTCTCTATTCTCTCTCTTTCATCTGCTTCGTCTTTCATTTGTACATCGATAAACGATCTACCAACTTGTCACGCGCATCTTGTCGGTATCGGCTTCATCGTGTGTGTGTCACGTATCCAGCCAGGTCCTCATTTATACCACTCCTTCTAATGCGCCTTATCGTGCATTAATTTAATAGTCGCGCCGATGTTAAGCATTAAATGATACAAGTCTATTATCATTTATTATTCACTGTCAAAATGGGGCAAAGCATATCGAGAATTAATTCGCCAATTTATGTGATTGATAAACGGAAATTCGTTTATTAAAAAATTTCGGCGCTCCTAAATTGGTTTCCAAAATGTCCGGAATTATGTGACTTTTTGACAAATCTCAGTGGACACACATTTCGCATCAAGTAGAATCTGCGAGCTGAAACAGTTTATTTTGAAAAGATGAGCTCATATTTTTCACATTGCTTCTTACTTCGTTGAAAATGAATCAACTTATTTTTGATCGCAATGATTTATCTTGCATATAGTAATCAATAGTGAGTAATTGATCGATTCAAAAAAAACGAGGAGAGCTGGATAGGTTTAATTTAATATCGGGAATAAAAAGGTTTCAGATCCATGATGGGAGAAGTACCTTGAAATTCAAGAAGCATTTAATTTTTAATTTATAATCTATTTTGCTTATTGATTACTTCCTTAGACATTAAATTGATAGTTTTGAATTTTTTTTTTATTATGATCTAAATAGAGTATCAATTTAATTTATATGATCAAAACATTTTTAAACGTAAATAAGAAATTTTTAAAAAGAAATATAGGCATTGATATAATTTCTAATCAAAATTTAACATACTTGAATCATTAAATTCTCCGCGTCGTCAGAATCAATTATCATTATTATTATCACAATTATTAATGAAAGTTATTCTGCAAATTCCCGTCATTAAAAAAAAAAAAATATATATTTTTGTTATCTTTCTCTTTTCATTGTAAAATAAAGGCATTAATGCCAAGTGGGCATCTTTGCGAATTAAACAGCTACGTGCACAAGTCCACGAAGATGTCGTCGACTCTTTTTCGGTGCTTCAATTGAGACCTCGATTTCGCCAATTAGAGGTGAAATGCCTGCATTATGTCGATTAACCAGCGGCATCTTAACGAGTTTCATGGCTGATTATTAAAAGCCGATAGCTCGTGAAGACCGGTCCATGTACCAAGCGCGTTCGTGTGGGAAGCCGCAGTTTGTAATTACCCTACCGGACGTGCGCGTATACGCGAACCAATGTACAGGCAATTATGTCACACTTCGGTCCCGATATTACTTTTCAATTTGATATCGCCGATGCCGATGGACGTGCTCGGCCACTTTGACCGCTCCGACCGTATATCAAGCCTTTTTTTTCCCGGTGTGTTCCAATTAACGTGTATCTGCGTATGCGCGCGGACGACCATGATTAGCCGATTAAAGCATCGTGTTGCGGATATTGAAGTCGCACTTCGGACGACGGACGTGAAAAAACAGCGCATTAGTCGCGCGTTTATATGCCCTATTACTTTGTAAAGAGCAGCGTATTTCGATTTATTACGACATTTTCATCGTTGTAGATAATCACTGTTGCATTAGAAGTTTTATCGATTTATAAAAAAATAATCAAGAGATTCAAAAAGTAACAGAACTTTTATAATGATTTTAGAACAGATCCAATGTACTCGAATAAGTTCTGTTTCGATGTGCAACTTGAATTTTTCGAGAGATTTAGTTTTTTCTGATGATAACGTTTTTCCTCCATTTAAATTCCTTTCACGTAGTATACAAAGTGATATGTGCGTACGATCGATCAAGCGACCTGACGCAATTCAAATGGCTTTACGTGCCATTGTATCAGGAGATTTTCGTACCCGCGCTGGTGAAATCTCGTACCTGTCCGAATATCGGGAGCGCGTGAACGTCATTAGTTATCCAGCATTATGGTCGAGGAACGATTCAAATCAATTTGGAGGTTCGTAACCCCGACTACGGGGGGTCCATGGCCGCTTCATATATCACCGTGGCCAGTGGTCGAAAGGCGGTGGGCAAACGATATATATATATATATATATCTATATAGGGAGGAATTCTCTCTCAGATTTTGGTCGTAAAAACAGAAGAGATCACGCGCGACCAGATCTTTTTATCGACTCAATTAGACCGCACATTTTATACCGTCGAATATGTGAAGAAATATCCACGTTTTATATTCGTCCTTTCGGCGTCATTCTTATATCAAGTGTGGTATCGTGTCATACAAATAATATAATATATCGGTCGTGTCGTACACTCCGGAAATCGATCAAAGGGATGATCGTACGATACTGGAATGTTAGGAATAGTTTTGCAAGTATGCATATCTTATGCTCGATTTTTTGTGATTTGTTATACCATTTAAAAAAATCATGCTAATAAATCAGTCGAACACGTGGTGGAATAAAGATTGGCATAATCTTTAGCTCCGGCTAGTTTGATAATTTTCACGTAACAATTTTCTTTAATTTTTACGTTACTATAATAACATTGATTTGAGATTATAAAACACAAAGTGCAAAAAAATAATTGTTTTATTTATACATATATTTATTTCGTTCAACAAAGCAACAATAAAAACAAGCTTTATAAAAATAATTCCCAATCCATACTTTGCTGCATTTTTTTACGCTTTGATTATAATTTATGACAAAACTCATCCTCCTACATTTGAATGAAATTTTCTTTTGTAATGAGATCTCTTTGAAAAATATGAAATCTAGGAATAAATTCGATCTCTTTTATGCTTTATGATTTTTTGACTCGGCATTTCTCTCGTTTAATTTAATTCCGCTATTAAAACTGCCGTCGTGGTGAGAGCCCGCGAATGACCATTTCATATTCTTTTCTCTCGCCGGCATTTTGTCACGCGAGCAACAATCCAATCGATAAACAAATACAAACGAGCGCGGAACGCCGGCGGGTGGTCGTCAACAAAACGCATCAGCGGACTGTGGAATAAAAAATATATATTGCCTTTCATGTACGCGAGAGTCGTTGCGCGTAGAACTTTTAATTTGCAAAAAGCGCAGTGCCGAACCACAGTCTCGATGACTCATATTTCTAGACAAATGTGTCTGCCAGCACTTCGACGAGTTGTGTATGTTGCAACTTGTACTGTTATTTATTTGCTTTATCAAAGTAGTTTGCAAACAGCTTCTTGCGTCTCTTTTTTTTCTCATCTGTTACTACATATTTTACAATAAGCTTTTATGAATAGAGCGACTACGCTCGGCTTCATAAAACTTGATTTTGTACCTCGACGAAAAGATATTTCAAGGCAACATAAGTCACTGAAATTTAAATAAAACTTGATATTTTTCGCGACGTTAACTAATTTTTTGAAGCATCGGTCAATCCGACGGAGTAAAAGCAAACATTTGCCGCTGGCACAGCCTCAATATTTAATTGGTCGGCATCTACCACATGTTGGGAATGAAACGTTCGTATCTGTTTGTGAACAGGCTTGCAAAAGAAGTCTCATAAAATACCGGGCAATGCCATTAATAACACGAGACGAGAAATGCTTTGTGGCCGCGAACATGCAGTCGGTTTCGACGATTCGCCGGATCGAGCGTTTATATTTTATGCATTTGCGTCCTTTTACATACGCATTTATGCTGGATATTTTATAATACAAAAAAAAAAAATTCGAGTTTTGCCTTTAGTACGATCGCGATGAGATATCCAATTTCAAAAATTTTCAGGGAGATTCAATCGCGTAATACAACCAATTGTTAAATTGCGCAAATTTGCGAAATTCTCGTTTTTCAAATACACATATAGATATTTGCTTTTTACAGAGAAATAAAATATAAATTAAAAATAAAATATAAATTCATATGAAATATATATATATTAGATTATGTAAAAAGATTTTTATTACTCTTTCTTTTTATAATACATATATTAAATATATATGAAAAAATCATAAACAACTGGAAAACTGTCCGAATTACCCAATATTTTTCTCTACAGAATGGTATAATGCATTATAAAACAATTATTCGTTCCTCGTAATTCTTAATGTCACCTGTATCATGCTTTGGCTGAGCAGACTTTAGATTCAATTATAGATGCCGACAAGTAGAAGTCGCTCGACGAATCATAATTTTTCTATTCCTTAGAATTCTTTTCTCGCGATTTTATGGTGACACATCTGTTCCGTTATTAGTCGCGCTGCTCTTTTATTATATACATATAATGGTTTTCCAACAATCTTTCGGTTCTCAAGTATATTATCATTTTGGAGATTTAATTATAGATCCTAGGCTTTATATGAGACGGGAACAGAGTAGAACATATCAGTGCATTGATCACTGCCTACGTATTTCAATTTTTATAAATTCTATATATATTACGGATAGAGTTAATGTACATGTTCTATAGTATCGTATATTTTCTTGTACGTTAAATAATATATAAACATTTTAACAATTAAGATATGATAACATCTAATATTGCAAGTATTATATATCTTGCTAAAGTTTCAAGTCAACAAAAATATTTAATAAATATATAATTATATAAATATATAATTTTCATATTTTTCCTCATTCAAATATAATCTCTAATAAATAAAACTCAATATATCAAATATGAGATTTTATCGGTATCGATATTTATCAATAATTATATCTTTAAATAACGGTGTGAATACGGAGGTTAATTTTAACGACCTCCTACAAATATCGTACAAAATATCGGCGCAAACTACGTAAACAATCACTTTCTTTACCGGAAATAATTAGCGGAATAATTAATCACAGTTAATTCAGCATGAATCGTGTATATTTTTCCTCACGCTCCACCAATTACCATTGCGAATTACCCTCGCCCCTAAAAATAAATGCGTACGTATTTCCGTAACGGTAACGTACTCGGTAACAAAGATTTTTTTATCGCTTTAGGACACGGTTGGTTTCGCCGTTTTCGCTTCGATCTGGAACACAGAATCGTCTAACGGGTGACGACAAAATGCGCCGTACACGCACTGGCAATCGTTGCGACAAAATAACGAACAGTTCAATTAGGTGCGTCGTAAAATGCAAATGTATGCGCGTGCCGCCTTCGAACGTGCTGGGCAAGCTTCTCTTGCACATATACGCGCGTGTGTGTATGCTAGCACCTAGCTCACGTGCGCGCGGGTACGAGTAGTAAACATAAGTAGAAACGTCATCCGTCCGGAACCGAACGGACGTAATAACTTTAATTGTTAATTAACGCTAGCTTTGCGTCTCAGCCACGCCGTAGAGCTCTGTACTCTTGGAATATTGCCCTCGACAGACTCGCCCTTTGTTCCTTGTCTTCAGGACTCTGCGAGATTCGAATGCTCTCTTTTAAGCTCTCTCCTGTGTGTCGGTCGCGAGATAATTAATACCGTTGAATTTAATTACACCGACCCCACGATGCGTTTAAGGTGGATGTTGGCGTTTTTAATTAGTGCAACTCCGCTCGGCATTATGAACGCGGATATGACGCGTCATGCGTTTTTGATATATTTAAATTCGTCCCGCATCTCAGGTTTTTTTTTTTTTTTTTTTTTTTTTTTTTTTATCTCGCGCGTCGGTATTCGAGATAGATTTTTGTTTGAAACTGTGCGGGAAAATTTTGTTTTGTCTCTTTATTAAATATCCTGTTTAAAAAGGACTTCTTCTTAAGGAAAGAGGAGCACTAAGTATATAGTAAGCAGCTTTTTACTTATTGTCATGCTCTTACGAAGCAACCATTTTTTGCTATTTCTTTTCGAGATTATAAGAGCGCGCTTAATATTACCGTCTTCTTCCAAGCAGAGCAGCCTGTTGTCGCTTAATAATAATAAGAGAGAGGAGCTTCTTAATCTTTATTGTCGACAGAATATTTTTTTTTCTCCGTGAAGTTGAAGTGTTATATTATAAAATGTAGTTTATTAATGAAACAAGAGAGTTGCATCTTTTTATCGCATAATATTAATAGCTCCGCGTTGCGTATTACAATACGAGTCGATAATAACATGCAGTAAATTGATAACAATATCTTTCCTTTGTTGCGATTTGCTTTTATGAATGAATATCGGTTCGTAATCTATCGCGCGTATTGACGTATCGCACTATAAGCTCGAATGTAAGAAGCTATCGCATAAATAGAATTTGTCAAATGGACCGACGTAAAAAGAGTCGATCTTGCAGGATCGACCTCCTGCAACAGCGTCTCTTTGTGCAAACTCAATAGTCCATTCATCATCTTGGCTACTCGATCAACGCCTAGTTCGCACCATTTTTATGAAAGAGATGGCGAAGAGAATGTGTCGCTCGGTCAGACTTTCTACAGCGTCAACTTATCATTTGATAATAATATGCTACATAATATGCAGAAAAGAATACGATGAAGTACATTACATTTTATTAGAATTTCGATCATTCTTTTTAATTTTTGCACTTCTCTAATTTGTATTCTTTGTTCGATGCGGAATAAAATTTAGCAAATCGAAGAAAAGATTTATTAAATATAAAATTATTTTAATGTAATATCATAAAAAATATCAGGATATATTAGGATAATATTAATACTTTATCAAAATATCGAGATATTATTAATACTTGCAATTAATATTTTATTACATGATTTTTATATTGATTTGCATACACTTTTAATTAAAGCTGGAAATCAGCTGTTTTCAAAATGTTTCAACTTAATTCTACTGCAAAACAAAACTCACATTTTTCCTTTGTATGGATATCTTTTTGCTCATATTCTGAGAAAGTACGTGATTTTTTCTCCGCATCTTTCGTGACTTTAACGATGGTATGAGATAGAAATATTAAGAAACGCGTGCTCGTAGCAAAAGACAAACTGTCTCCTTCAGCGATTCTCGTCACATTCGAAGCTCCTTCTCAACTCACTTCGCTCTCGGAATTGCTTTTATTTGGGTCGTAGCGAACGTTTGAACGGCACATTTTAGATGTGCGAATTTATGCCCTCACGGTAGTTCAAAGTCGTCAGTCTGAATACCTATATAAAAAATGTGACTACTATAAAATGAGATAGATGTTACATTAAATTAAATTAATTTTATTTCTTTGGCTCTTATAAATTTATCTTCGTATCATAAAGATCATATAAACTTAGATTTGTAACGATTTACACAAGCTAGGTTATTCAACGATACGACAAAAATTATTACAATGATCGGATAGGACGATTTATATCGGATGTGTGTGCAAAGATATATCAGAAACTATAAGATAAGAATAATATCGAACGGCCTGCCGGGCGTATTAAGATCGCATTTGATGTCGGATTGTTATATCCTGATGGATCGCTTGTCGATTACGTGGTCTAATCCGGGCTCGCATGACTACGACAATCCGGGTTTCCTGCGGGGAAATAATTTGTCATTCCGATCTCGTTCGTGATCCCCCATCTCTAAGATTCGGGCGATCGGCTCGCCATGTCGTAAACATTCGCTTTTCGTGCCTCGCGATACGGCGATACATCTTCCTCACGGCTGCGCCATCGTGCCCGTCACTGCATTACGCCGGGGGTATCTCGTAAACAAAATGGATATGAAAAAACAAATACCGAATAAAAATCGCACGACACAATACGTCGTGCATGGATGATTGATCGCGCGGCCCTTTTCAGGCCGCTTTCTTAGGAACTTGGCATTCAATATCGCGTTCAGACTCATTTTCAACATATTAAAGGAACTTTTATCGTGATATTATAGGCATACTATGAATTTAATCGAATCTGATCTTCGTGATAAATTAATAAATAAATACTATATAATCAACTCTCCTATATGATTTTTTACAGTTTCTGAATTAATAAAGTAGCTTAAAGATGAAAAATTCATTATTACCGTATGCTCATAGATAAAAAGATAAAAGAGAGACAGTCGTAACATAGAATTATTGGATAATTATTAGAATTATTGAATAAATTTTAGAAGAATAGATGCTGTCACATTTTCGTATATTTATTTTGAGGTAATGATTCTCATACACTTTATTAACACACGTACGTGCGTGCATTTCGTTCCCGTTTCGATGCATCTCGTGCATCGAGATGTCGAGATAATATTCTTGATACGACGAGTATTATATACGCGGACAGCCACGAAAGAAAGCCGGTCGTTTCCGAATGCAGAATGCGACTGCCGCACGTGTATCGACTCAGATCTCGTACGGCTACCCGGAAGGATAAGTCGCCCTTTGAAGGGGCTTCCACTCAGAGAGAGAGAGAGAGAGAGAGAGGATCGTGTCCCTTCCCTTCGCCGATATTCTTGAAAGTTGCGCGCGAGAGGAACGGGCAGTCAGCTTGAACTGACGTGTGATTAAGTTTAATCTTTTTAGAAAAGATGTGTCGAATATCAACTTCCTCGCGTAAGTTCACTCCCTTCGCTCGCGGACATATCCAGGAGTTGACATCTTCCTCACGGCTGCGCCATCGTGCCCGTCACTGCATTACGCCGGGGGTATCTCGTAAACAAAATGGATATGAAAAAACAAATACCGAATAAAAATCGCACGACACAATACGTCGTGCATGGATGATTGATCGCGCGGCCCTTTTCAGGCCGCTTTCTTAGGAACTTGGCATTCAATATCGCGTTCAGACTCATTTTCAACATATTAAAGGAACTTTTATCGTGATATTATAGGCATACTATGAATTTAATCGAATCTGATCTTCGTGATAAATTAATAAATAAATACTATATAATCAACTCTCCTATATGATTTTTTACAGTTTCTGAATTAATAAAGTAGCTTAAAGATGAAAAATTCATTATTACCGTATGCTCATAGATAAAAAGATAAAAGAGAGACAGTCGTAACATAGAATTATTGGATAATTATTAGAATTATTGAATAAATTTTAGAAGAATAGATGCTGTCACATTTTCGTATATTTATTTTGAGGTAATGATTCTCATACACTTTATTAACACACGTACGTGCGTGCATTTCGTTCCCGTTTCGATGCATCTCGTGCATCGAGATGTCGAGATAATATTCTTGATACGACGAGTATTATATACGCGGACAGCCACGAAAGAAAGCCGGTCGTTTCCGAATGCAGAATGCGACTGCCGCACGTGTATCGACTCAGATCTCGTACGGCTACCCGGAAGGATAAGTCGCCCTTTGAAGGGGCTTCCACTCAGAGAGAGAGAGAGAGAGAGAGAGGATCGTGTCCCTTCCCTTCGCCGATATTCTTGAAAGTTGCGCGCGAGAGGAACGGGCAGTCAGCTTGAACTGACGTGTGATTAAGTTTAATCTTTTTAGAAAAGATGTGTCGAATATCAACTTCCTCGCGTAAGTTCACTCCCTTCGCTCGCGGACATATCCAGGAGTTGCGAAGTTTACTTTTGTTCTGTTAAAACGCTATATGAGAGAAAAGCTTCACTTATTTTTCTGGCTTTTGCCAAGCTAAGTTTTTTCACATAATACGAAGAGTTTTTTTTTTTTAAGCTGTTCTAGTAAAATATACGCACAGTTTTTTGCAGTATTACTAGACGATTTGTATTGAATTAAATTCATAAATATAAATGTATTTAAAGGATACTTCTT
Organism: Formica exsecta; assembly: GCF_003651465.1. Classification (NCBI taxonomy): domain Eukaryota; kingdom Metazoa; phylum Arthropoda; class Insecta; order Hymenoptera; family Formicidae; genus Formica; species Formica exsecta. The sequence continues at coordinate 377,854 of NW_021849885.1, read as the reverse complement.
AGCGAGAAATAATTTCCATTATTATTATTTTTAAATTATTACTGTAACATTATTATATTCACATTATATATCTTAATGCAAGAAATATATATATCTTATGAAATATGATATCTTAAACGATTTGGCGATAATCTCCTTCATTGATAGAACAATTATAGCAATGAAGATGCATTATCTTAACCGTCACGTCGAGGAGTACGTGCTTTAGATGAAGAAGCAGAGAATGATGTAAATGTGCTCTCCTCGATCAGGATTAGAAATCGAGTATTCTTACGCGCGCACGTATCTTCCCTCGAGCGCTATTAAAGTCGACGATCTGCCAATTAGACATCTCGTGTGTATCAGTAGCACGAGGCAGCGTACGTGCCGCCGCCGTTACCACTATTACCGCTGCTATTATGTGCCGCTACCACTATTTCTCTGCTCGTTATTTCGATAGTCACGCGAGAGTGCCTCTTCTCTTCGTCTCATTCAAGTACCCGCATCCACTTCACGTTGAGCGCGCGTTGTCCGCGGATCGAGGAAAGACGCATCGCTCGCAATCCAATGGCCTGCGTGTGTACTGACGGGTTTCCATTAGAAAAAAATTAATATCCTTAAAAAACTAAAATCATATCTCTCTTTTTTTTTCTATATATAATATACACACACACATATAATACATATACATACATATATTTATATAAAATTTTGGTGTTTTCAAAAAGATTTTAATAATATGAAATGTCGAATATCAACTTCCTCGCGTAAGTTCACTCCCTTCGCTCGCGGACATATCCAGGAGTTGCGAAGTTTACTTTTGTTCTGTTAAAACGCTATATGAGAGAAAAGCTTCACTTATTTTTCTGGCTTTTGCCAAGCTAAGTTTTTTCACATAATACGAAGAGTTTTTTTTTTTTAAGCTGTTCTAGTAAAATATACGCACAGTTTTTTGCAGTATTACTAGACGATTTGTATTGAATTAAATTCATAAATATAAATGTATTTAAAGGATACTTCTTAGCGAGAAATAATTTCCATTATTATTATTTTTAAATTATTACTGTAACATTATTATATTCACATTATATATCTTAATGCAAGAAATATATATATCTTATGAAATATGATATCTTAAACGATTTGGCGATAATCTCCTTCATTAATAGAACAATTATAGCAATGAAGATGCATTATCTTAACCGTCACGTCGAGGAGTACGTGCTTTAGATGAAGAAGCAGAGAATGATGTAAATGTGCTCTCCTCGATCAGGATTAGAAATCGAGTATTCTTACGCGCGCACGTATCTTCCCTCGAGCGCTATTAAAGTCGACGATCTGCCAATTAGACATCTCGTGTGTATCAGTAGCACGAGGCAGCGTACGTGCCGCCGCCGTTACCACTATTACCGCTGCTATTATGTGCCGCTACCACTATTTCTCTGCTCGTTATTTCGATAGTCACGCGAGAGTGCCTCTTCTCTTCGTCTCATTCAAGTACCCGCATCCACTTCACGTTGAGCGCGCGTTGTCCGCGGATCGAGGAAAGACGCATCGCTCGCAATCCAATGGCCTGCGTGTGTACTGACGGGTTTCCATTAGAAAAAAATTAATATCCTTAAAAAACTAAAATCATATCTCTCTTTTTTTTTCTATATATAATATACACACACACATATAATACATATACATACATATATTTATATAAAATTTTGGTGTTTTCAAAAAGATTTTAATAATATGAAAGATAGTGAAAAATATATTAGAGAGATTAATGTTTTTATAGAACAATTTAGTTTAATGAAATCGGGCATAAGTAGATCTAACAATAAGATCAGTCCACATTTAGGTTAATGGACTTTAAATTAATGTAATTTAGTTTCGCCCCTATAATCCTCCATGAAATTTTCATTACTTTTTTTGTAGAATTACGATAGTAATTGAGTCACAACATTTACGTGTATGCCCTACTTGTTAACTTTTTAATCATAATTTTCATTTTCTGCATATGTGCCACTAGAATCATTATATGATTTTTAGAGCTTTGCAAATTGAAAAAATTTGTTCCAATTATTTCACCCATGAAAAAAAAAACGGTGGCATTTAAAAATGTTCCTTTTTCACATCCAGAGAGCTTGCTAAATATTTCACAATTCCAATAAGATTTCGAATAAAATATGACGTTTTTACCATTCGTATAACATGCAAATGTCACGTCCCGGATCAAAATGACATCGAAAGCTGATTAACGATGGATAAAGAACAAGAATCAGTCGTAACGAGAAAGAGCGCGTATGGTATTATATCTAAAATCTACGAAAGAATAAAGATACAATGTCTCAGAATAAATTTGGGGACGAAATTCGCTCTAATATACTGGTGAGATAGAATAAATAGTGCTTTCTGAGAGTTCCATTGGACAGCCACACGTATCCAAAGTCACATAGGCGGGGATAAATCCATTTTCTGTGACGTGGAATACAATATATGTAAGCGCTCTCTGACAGACAGAGCTCGTCCCCTCGAACTGAGTTTTGGCCGTTCTCTCCTCTCGCTCTTTGCAACCCTCCGTTTATTTGCGTCGGAATTTTCGGCTCTAGTTAGAAAAGTCATGTAGAATAATATATCATATCTTATTGACATCTTTTTGATATCTATCGTATATCTAGATACTGCGAAATTTATTTACTATGCAAGAAATGAATTAACTATGGTTAACATTTCTTTCCTTTATTTTCTAAAAAAACTTAAATATCGTTTAAAAGATTAAGTCGATATTATTCTACAGCAATTTTTGCTTAGTTACATCATAATTTCTCATCGATACTTTCACTATAATGTCGTATAAATTTGTGCAAATTTTATTTAATTTATGACACGTTACATAAAAAAATTGGTTTCTTCGCAGATGAAAAATAATTCGAGTTGAATGTTAAAGTGACATGCTATACTTAAATCATTTCTCTTTATCTTCGCATTCGTTAAGGAAATGATACGTTTCTTTCATATTGCGACAAAAGCGGAACGAGTTGTCGGTGCACCTGGCTTTATTCCGTTTCGCCATATCGGAAGTTAGATATGCGTATATGCGATATGCTCGAGAAAGTCAATGATTCTGCTAGTAGAAACTGTACCGGTAAACATGAAGTAATAAAGTTTCAACTCAACTCTTGGGACAAGGCAGGTGGGGTATAGATGTGCGATACTCCACGACGCCTGTTTATACTTGAAGAGCGAAATAAGTGAATAAATTTAATGGCGTCTTCAGTTATATTCCATTACTTCGGACGCCGATAAAATTGCATAAAGATTTACGGAAATCATAAACGACTTCTCACCACAGTTTTATGCAAATATTTCACATATTAATAAACGGCAGAATATATCACGATGAGAAATATAATTCCTTTAGAATTTCATTAAGTACGATCTATACAATTTAATAATAGGCATGTTGTATCGATATTTCGTGTAGCAATAAATATAACAATCGAAATATATTGACATATTTGAACAAATTAAGAAAAATGCATTTGCTTCGCAAATATAACAAATTTTAAATCTGAAATTTTATTTAAATGCGCGTGGAATACAATAATATTTGTGGTTGTATGCAAATAAATTTCATATTTTCGATAAAACTAGTGACTCGAAAAATTATGTATAAAGATCATAATTATTTATTATGAGCAAAAGCAGCGATCGCGGAGAAAGGAAAAGAAAGGAGAGAGGCGGGACAAGGAGACACCGATATTTCTTGAACGAACTCACGCTGTCGTGGCATGACGTTATCGCTTCATCGTGTAATATTGTAATTATATTGCTGCACGTCACGAAAGGCTCGGCGAGTTACCAAAAAAAAAATGATGCCACGATTCACTCTGGTAAATGACGGTTACGTTATCCCAATTGTGGTCCCACATTTTAAGATTTGGAGTACGTGCGTGACTTATTCCCTTCCTTATAAACCGGTGTTACTCGAGCTTACTCCACTCACATTTACGGGATTTTGCATAATTAACACGATTCAGTTAATTATGTAACATCCCTCAAAGAGAAACGCACGGTAGTTTCATGCTTTATAGAATCTATATTTTGCAACAATTTTTTAATTCGAAATTTAATCAAATTAATGTATGTTGAGAAAAATGTTTGCAAGTATACATAATAATTAAGAAATTATAAAATTATAATATCTATTTATTATTTTTGCAATCACACTTTTAAAACTTCACATAACACATCTTTTTTTCTCACAAGAATATATTCTTAAAACAAAATTAAAAAAGTATTTTCTAGCTATTTTTCTCTTATATGATGATCAGTTTCGGAATCGAGTTTAGTTTCGGCTCGTTTACGTAAGTATGCATACATAAATCTATACATGTCACTAGAGCGATGCAGCGGAAACCGCGCGCTCTTCGTATGCAATAGGGAACGCGTAATTCCGCGCGCGCGTGTCTAATTATATGCTAGATAATTAATCCCGTCCAAAGGGGATCAGGAGTAGTGCGGAGGATCTTATTTGCATTCCGATATCTTGAGGAATGCGCAGTCTGAAATGTTCTATACGTAAACGTAAACCAATAGAACTAAAGCGACACAAGAAATATGTCATAAAGCTAGCTGCAATTTTTAATAACTTTTAACTGCTACATTTCCAATCTAGATTTGAAAAAAAATGTAAGAGAAATGTCTGTTTCCCTTCTCGCTCATCTCGCTTCTTTCTTCATTTCGCGTTGATATTGAGATAATCTTGATTTTCCTCGCTCATCATCCGCGAACAGTGACAAATTAATCGTTTGGAATCAATCCAGCGGCTCTGTATCTGTTCATTCATCTGAATTCCTTAATCACGCGACACATCGCGTTTCTCTGTACATACGTGCATTCGAATCGCGTCGTCCTCCGCCAGCGTTAGCGCCGGCTTTATCTCAGATGAAGATTGGCTTTGAGCCGATGCGTGTGTGCGTCGGGTTGACAATGTTATGGATCACCGGGGGGGTGCGTACGTGCGTGCGTGTGAACGTGCGTGCGAGAGAACATGCGTGCCTGAGTGCGTGCCTGCGTGCGTGCGTGCGTGCGTGCGGGCGGACGGGCAGACAGGCGCACTCGGACAGCAGTGTAACCATTCGCATAACGGTCCGGTCGGCTCTCTTTTCGTCCTTCTTCGAGCACGGCGTCTCCTTTCGAGCCCAGTCGCCCGCCCGGTCCCTTGTGGAAGGTGGGTGCCGCCACTAGGTCAAACGGAACGAACACGATGCCTTATACCGCCGCCGTCGCTACTATACGTACTGCTGGACCACCCTCCAGGTGGTCTCTCAGAATCTTGGTTTTACATCGTGTAAAAACACTTCGTGACATGTGGTTATATATAGACTTTTAAAATCTTGATAAAAAGACTAATTTAAAGTTCGGGTAACGCAAGGATTTAAATTGCTATCGATATTATTAATATTTTGGAACGTTAATAAATAACATTAGTATATTTTTATTATCTTTTTTATATTACACTACTTTATATTACAATTCTATTTCTATTTTACTATTTCTATTCTACTTATTTCCTGTTTTTATTATTATAACTTGCATTAATTTCTGCTAATTTTGTTCTTGTTAGTCTTCCTAAATAATTTAAACTATCAAACTATTTTTGTTAAACTGTAATTGTTAAATAATATACACATGATAACGAGAGTTCTCGCTCTCGAATATTCTTTGGATACTTTATTAATCGCGAGTAGTCGTCACGCATGCATTCTTTCGTAATACTTGTCGCAGTTATCAGTGCACTCTCTTTCGTCGCTCTTATGCTTTCTCTACGCGCAATGTCTTGCTATTCTTAAACATGTCGCGTGTTTTCACGTGCACTTGTACGGCCGCGTGCTTCTCCCATCCCTTTTTCTCCCTCTCGCCATTGTTATATCGCTTGCTAACACGACATTAATACATTGCCGAAGAGTTATGAGGCGGCGACATGCTCAATTCGGGGTAGGAACTTTTTAGGACTTTGAAAAATCGCCCCGTGCGCTAAAAGCGCTGGAGATTAAAATTAAATCGGAGGGCACTCCCCCATCACGTCGGTGGTTTCAACCACCGTACTCGTCGCCATTTGTCCTTGCCCCGTGTGTGCATGTCGGCACGATTTTTCGCCGATAATTAAGCGCCACTAAATTTCGCCGACGTCAATCAGTTTACTGCATTGCGTTATCGGCATTTGCCTTTAAAATCCCACACGAGGGCGAACAAAAATCATTTATCGTGCTGCTTCGTAACATATGATATGAAATAAAGTTTGTACGCTGCTTATTAGCAAACGTTAAAAAAGAATTAACGTTGTAAACATTGAATTATATAATATTGCAACATGCAAAAAATTATATACGCAATTTTTTATTTTAACAAAAATTTGATTAAATTTAAAAATTCGCAAATCAATCTTTTTTATGTTTAAAGTAAAAAAAGTTACGCATTTAAATTTATTTAAAATTATTTTTAAATATATTTTT
>NW_021849885.1:358511-370862 GCF_003651465.1 Formica exsecta | reverse complement strand
TCCTGATATATAAGAAATATATATTTTTTTGCATGCATCAGCTACTCGGCTGCCGACGCACGGCTTTGATGCAAACGAATCTTCTCTTTCGATAGTGTACGAGAAATAAATATCTATTCGCGTAGCTTTGAAAAATGCACTCGCGCGTATTTATTCCCGGGTGTTCGGCGCGTTTTCGACGCGATACGAGGGTGGAGGATCGTTGTTGAGCGAACGCTTTTTTTTGCATTCTCGCTCTGGCCGAAGCAGAAGGTTTTTGACGGAACGCGGTAGAGTCGTTCGGAATTTAATTACGGTATCGCGCGCGCGCGCGCGCGGTCGGCTTTTCGGGTGAGTGACCCGACCGAATTTACTGGCGTATTCGCGGTTAAGCTGAAATTGCCACCATGCACGTGCGCGAACATCGTGGACCGACGCGCGAACCGATAATTGAAATGCACTTTTCCGTCGGGGACGATAGGGCGCTGTATTTAACCGCTGATTTTTTTTCCGCCGGAATAACAATCCTCCCCCGATCTATCTCTCTCTGGCGATGATTCGGGAAGGACCATCGCGAATTCGAATTGACAGATCTTCCGCACGATCAATCCGCTTTTATTTTGTTCTACAATTCGTTTCGTGTGAAAATTGACTTTGCTCAACTATTTTCCGGTCAAAGGTTTAAATTGAAATCACACTTTTTCGTTACACGTCAATCCGTAAAATGCAAGAAATATAATTCTTCTTTCAGTTTTTTTCACATTTTTCAAGAATTAATTGTTTCTTATCAATATTAAGAAAATATTCCTTCCAACGGGAAGGATAATCAGGCGCGCACTTATGAAATTAATCTATCATTATCTTTCATATATATGATACATATATATAAATATTATTTTATTTATATAATATCATGTATTGTATATAAGAATGTATATCATGTATGAAATGATTATAGTTATATATATAACACATGTAAAAGATAAAAATTTTTAAATATATAATATAATTCTGGAACGCAAAACATCTAACAGGATTGGTTGCTCATTCTATACGTGTGATGATATTTTACCACCCGGTATATGGATCGATCGCACTACGTAGGTTTCTGTATTATCTGCAGCATGTGCAAGAGATTTTCAGAGAATTCTCGACAATGCTTCGAAGATGGCGATAGCATTCTATGTTTTCTCGTAAATTTCAAAAAGTTTATCAAAAATTTTTATTTTGGATTTATTTGTTTGTGGAATTTATAAAATTGAAATATTTTACATATTAATTTGTTTTGCAAGCATTAATTTAAATTAATTAATCTAAATTAACTTTTTGTATTAAAGAACACACACCTTGTACTAAAAAAATTTTTATTCTCTGTAATCAGGCTATCAATATAATTACGACATTATTTTAATAGTTTAAGATGTATATTTCGGGATTTCTTATATATATTAGATGATCAATTATAAAACGTTTATAATCAAACTTATATATCTTATTTTTTATTAATAGTGCATTTAATCAAACAAAAATATCATGTCCAAATCTCATGCTTTATACGATTTAAGTTTTTACTTAAAGATGTTTGCCAACGTTTTCACATTGATTTGCTACTTGATCCATTTTTCTGGGGATTGATTCAGACTAAAGTTCATGATAATAAGCTCGCTCGTGTCACGATTTCTCATTGAATTTGGATGCATCGTTAAAGCATAAGTCCGATTGCCGAAAAAGATAATGTTGATCGATCTGTCGGTTGCCGACGTTTTCGTAATTGCTAGTCGCTTTCTCGCGCGCTCGAGAAATTTTCCCTGATGTGAGCTGAGGGGAGAAACGAGAGATCGAAAGATCAAGACCGCCCGGCGGCTTTGCGAAAAGAGAGAGAGAGAGAAGAAAAAAGAAGGGAAAAAAATTACGGATATCGGCGGACCTGCTAATCCCCGGGATATAATCTGCCGCGAAAACGAATTAAAGACGATAATGCGCGGATAATGGCTTTTTGAGCATCAGCCTGATCTGTCTTTGACTTGCCGCCGAAGAGGCAATTTCGTGGTTTTCGCGATTTGCGATGTGCTCTCTATCTTTTTTTTTTTCTCTCCGCATCTCTTATCGTAACGTGCGGGGAGAAACGTGAGAATCGACGAAGACGAAGCGAAGACGGAAAATGTGAAAACGCAATTACCGGGAGACAGTAGAGAATTAGGGTTCCACGTCCCGCGGTTCGTGGGACAAATATCGTTGGGATGTGAGACTAATCGCCTAGATGAGAGTTCGCCGCGTGAGTTCTCGACATTCCGCCTGCATATCATTCTCCTCCGAGATTTCGGTCGAACTCGAAATAGTGAATCGATGTGATATGCCAGATGTACTAAGAGAGAGAGAGAGAGAGAGAGAGAGAGAGAGAGACAGAGAGGAGAGAGAGAGAGAGAGAGAGAGAGAGAGAGAGAGAGAGAGAGAGAGAGAGAGAGAGAGAGAGAGAGAGAGAGAGAGAGAGAGAGAGAGAGAGAGAGAGAGAGAGAGAGAGAGAGAGAGAGAGAGAGAGAGAGAGAGAGAGAGAGAGAGAGAGAGAGAGAGAGAGAGAGAGAGAGAGAGAGAGAGAGAGAGAGAGAGAGAGAGAGAGAGAGAGAGAGAGAGAGAGAGAGAGAGAGAGAGAGAGAGAGAGAGAGAGAGAGAGAGAGAGAGAGAGAGAGAGAGAGAAAGAGAGAGAGAGAGAGAGAGAGAGACAGAGAGAGAGAGAGAGAGAGAAAGAGAAAAAATCTTTCAGACAGGGCGAGAAATAACAGTGATAAAACGAAAGAAATCGTAGACGTTTTTATTTATTTGCATGGAAAAAAAAGAGAAAAGAGAGTAGTTGTTTTTATTGGAGTTTAAAAATAAGCGAAATTAAAAATTGCGAATTTAAAATCAGTTACCATTATAATTACCGATGGTAATAATATTTTTAATAATTGATTTGAAATAAAATTATGACTTGAGAGAATAACATACGGTATTATTATACGTATGTATATAGATATTGCAAACTCATATATAAATGATAGAAATTAATTACAGATTGGTAGTATTTAAAATACGGGCAAAGTAGAAAGCGGATACGAGTAATTAAGACGATGAAAGGAGAACATTTGCAACGCGTTAGAGGCGAATGATTTGACTGATACATAGTACTAAATAGACATTAGTGCTAGTCCGTGAGAGATATTTATCTAGATATCAAATAAAGAATCAACGCTATCTAGCAATTACAGCAAGAAGTGGATCACTCTCTATCGCGTTTTTATAACAGCGATAGGTCGTTCAAAAGATAGACGCATTATGATAAATATAACGTGCTTTCCATCGTATGTTATATTTAAATGTAATAGCACAGAGAATGAATTGAATATACATATCGATCATATTTCCATCCTCATATCCGCATTCTAAAATTAATGCGATTTAATTGACATCCAATTATTGGAAACTCCTTTAATTTGACACGCGACATTTTCAGACGTTTAAAGTTTATATTATCAAAATAGATGTACTTTCAACCTATGAGTTCGTGAAATGTCTATCAAATTTTCCATTAATAAAGAAGTATTTAAATTTGTTTATCAACCGATTACGGATGATGGTCGACACATTTTATTATATCAGTCTGTTCTCCAATATTTTATTAAACTGTTTTTCTTTTTTATCTTGATCCATATATTTTTATATATTTTTCTTCATAGATTTTTCTATTATTATTATTATTATTATTGCGATGATAATAATAGTTGTTTATTCTCTTTATTATTGCTGATTTTATTATTTTTTATCAAATTTCATAAATTTATGTGATAAGGAAATAAATCTAAAATTTCTTGAAATTTTCTGAAAGTAGATATGACTTTTGCGAAGAGAAAAACCAAGCATTAATGACCTTTCTTTATTCCGAAGAGCAATCGAGAGCACAGAGGTATCCTCAACTGATGATAATGCATGCGAGTCCCGAGTCCCGACACGGATATACACGGGGGAATGAAGCGAGACGGGTCGGGCACACAATGTGCGCGCGATCGTGGGGTTTGTTCCGATTCTTCCTTTCGATTTCCGAGAAAATAGCATTCTCGGGGGATGCATCGAAAATGCGGTGGAGGAGAGAACCCGGGAGATTTCCACGCTCGCGCCTCTATTCATTCTCGATGGAGACGGATAGTGAAGGCATCGCGTTACCGCCAAAAATATCCAAACTATTCGAACCCATTAAGCGAATGATCGCCAATACTATTCCTTCCTACGATCTGAGACTCGCGCGAACATGGACGATCAATGCGATTCGTGAAATTTCCAGACACTTTTGAAAAGAGAGACAGCCGTCGTTACCTAGCTCGCGCTAATCAACTTTGTATTGTCAGTATCGTAATCTCGATTAATTATAATAATGAGATAATCTCTGAGAAATCACGTCGGTGCATGCCTTAATTATCGAGAATTTTCGGACAATATATTAATATAATATATATATTAATACAATATATTAATGTCAGACGAGAGAACAGAAACAAACATGTTTTTCTCTCGAGAAGAATCTAAATATTTCGACGATTTTCATTTAAAAAACATCGAAAGAAATTCTGTAGATCGCGCTATGTGTGTATAATGCTTAACAATTAAATATTAAAAATATACATACTGTGTTAAGTTCGTTCGAGCTATGACCATTGGATATCTAATCAAGCGAAATATTCAATCCAATTCGATATCACAGCGATATAGAGAGTCGAATGGGAACATTTTGCGATATTCATTATCGGTGGCAGCTTGTCAGCGAAAACAACACAATTATGTTAGCGGTTGATCCGGCCAGGACGGCTCTCGCTATCCTGGCGGCTTTCCGTATGCGGGCCTTCTCCGGCCGACCGTACTCACCCTCCGCGCCGGGCAAATTATATTCATATTTAGGGGATTACGTTGGCGATTCCCTTCCTCCACTGCCGACAGGATCAGAAACCTTAAAGGGACGCCGTGCTAATTATTTCCCGACCCGATCTTCTAGCCAGATTGAATTTCGCAATGGCGATGGTCTCAGAAACGTCGACGACAGAGACGTGGACGAGATATTGCTTTGTGCTACGTCGAATTCAGTCCATTACACGCGAACGTATCAGTCAGCGTGCTAATTAGGACCACTGCCGACAGGATCAGAAACCTTAAAGGGACGCCGTGCTAATTATTTCCCGACCCGATCTTCTAGCCAGATTGAATTTCGCAATGGCGATGGTCTCAGAAACGTCGACGACAGAGACGTGGACGAGATATCGCTTTGTGCTACGTCGAATTCATTACACGCGAACGTATCAGTCAGCGTGCTAATTAGGCTAGTCATGCCAAGGAGAATAACAAGTGATAATCAAGATGGAAATGCACCACTTTATGGCGGCATTGATTTACGATTATAATACTAATTGACACTTGATGTTAATTGGAATCGTAAGATCGACATCATCTTTCGGTTTTATAGGTCATAATTTTATATTTTATATTATGAGATGTATGCGAAAGCTGAACGTTATTAGCATTGCGGATTTGTCGCTTAATTAACTATTCTCAATATTCCTCTCTGAATAAAAATGTTTATATATTTTACTTAAATATAATAGATAATTATTTATTTTTTACGATCATTTTTAAGTTGTATCCGTAATGAAATGATAACAGAGATCTTCTTGGTATAGTCGAAAATCAACGTACATGAGAGAACTGAGTTGTTCAAACAGCAATAAATGGCAGCGGTAGTTAAAACAGTGTTCTAATGTGCTTGCAAAAGGCGAAATCCAGTCCACTTCCTGCTATTAATTTAAACGACACGAAATATTCTATGCGGCTTAACTGAAAATGTCAGACTGTGATCGTTAACCGTAGTTACAATCTCGACCAAGAGCAGCTTGTTTCGCCACTCATGTAAACTGCATAACTGCATGGCTGCACAAGGCATACATTTTGCCTCGAGCTGTTTCGCAAAACTCTCCGAGTAACTCCCGAAAGCATACAACGCGAGTTATTCGAAAGTCGAGAAGGAGACATCAAAACTCGCATTAATCGTTAAAGCTTGCATCGTTCCAATCGACGTTTTTGCAAAGTCTCGAATTACATATCAAAGTAACGATATTTTTTTAAAGATGCTTAAAGTAAAAAATGACACGACTTTCCGTCAAACTAGTTTCTGATAAGACTACTTTCTCTGGATACTTATCGCAGTACGAGTTCTTTCACGGACTTATATTAATTGCGTAGATATCGTATAGATACCGCGAGCGAATGCAATGAGAAATATTTAATATTTTGTCTTTTACTTGAATTTAATTTTATTTCGAATTTAGTTCACACAGAAATGATAGAAAAGTTTAATATTTAATGCACATACACAAACACAATTGTGGTTCAATCCATTGTTTTAAAAACTTGAGAAAATAATTCTTTAAAAAATAGAATTAGAGAAAGAGATCGTATTTTTTCAATACGATATATTACGGTCATTGGACCGAAAATGCAGTTTTGATTCGCGCGCCGGACTACAGCCATCCGTTACTACTCGCCGTCTCGACGGATGTTGAGAAGTGTTTTAAACTTTCGCAATACTCTCGCAGTTGAAATGAACTACTTCGTCGCGTCGAGAAACTTTCCGTCTCTTCGGAAAGTACCCCCGGAGATGTCAACCGCAATCCTAACCGTCCCTGCGATCATTTACTGTCCGTATGCGAACGCTCGATCGCGAGAACACTCCTGATAGTCACATTTATATTCGGCGCATGTCCATGCACATCGCGAGATCCTGCCAGCATATTGCCATTCTCTTCGGTGTCCTTTCTTATGCGAGGGTCTCTCTCGCGAGGATCCTATTTGCTCAATGCATGCGATATGCAAGAGAGACGCGCGGGTCTCAGGACCTTCGCCCTCGAAACAACACGAAGCATGTAAAACGGCGGAGGATGTTGATATTGTCGCGTATTCCGATATACTTGTTGGCTTGCACGTAAGGAGAATTTATCGGATGAAGGTAGAGAAGAAATTGGTGTCTTTTTTCAAATCGAACGCATTGTTCGGAAAGGGACGCGAAGCAAGCAAATTTTATCGCACTTGTACGCGTAAGGACGCTCCACATTTCTTTCGTTTCTTTCTTTTATATAGCGGGGGATATTATCGAAAGCTGAAGATTGTCATAAATCATGATATATACCCGGCAGAAGACGCATATTTGTATTTGTGGCAAGCTTCCACAATGGTTGGACAAAATGGCTTTTTCAGATTCATAGAATTTACCATATATTATATACGATCTTGCTTATGCGCGCACAAGAACTTTATACCAATTCTGATATATTTGAGTTAGAAATATTGTGAGATACAATTTAAGTAATGCTTTATTTAATGTTATATTGATAGGGAAATTGTGTGAAAAAAAATAAGTGGAGAGAATTGAATAATTTATATAATATTAATGTTTGAATATAGAATTATAGAGATATCAAAATAGAGAAAGTACAAAGCAATAGATATAAAATTTTAGTGCTTTTTTTTTTAAATCGGAATTGCACGATCAATTCTTTTTTTAAATTCTTGTTTTAATATCCTCGATTATATAAATCTTGACACAATTATAATTAATTTTGTAATCTTCAAATAAAAGAAACTTAAATAATTCTAATTAATATTAAAAATGCAAAGATGGAAAACTGCAAATCATTTCCGTTACATTTTTATCACAATGTTAAGCGACTCAATCATTAACCGTTAATCACTAACCCAGATTCTGTTGCGGCGCCGCAGCTAACTAAATTCCTAATTAAAACATTCGTAATTAAAGTCAGTGTTCCGCCGCGCAAATCTCGTCGGCAGTCAGTTGAAATATTAAACGCGCGCGAGAAAGCGTCATTCGCCGGCGAGAATATGAAACGGACGGAATGGAATGAATACATAATCGGTTAGACGACGTCGCCTCTTGTAAAGAAGAAAAAGACGCGATGGTGGAAATGCCTGAATTTCCGGAACAGATATAGCATATTACACTTCCGACAATTTTTGTACAAAAGATTTTTACCAAATATCTTCAATTATATTCTTAATTATATAGAATATTGGAGTATTTCTAACAATAAGAGTGTATCGAATTTCTTCGTGTATTTTTGCGCCCTATATATATATAATGTCTTACTTATACTATAAATATTTTATTATAGTAATCAAGTACTATTCGCGAGATGTTTCTTGTCGTTAGATGTGTTTTTGTTGCTGATATTTTCCACGGAATTTGCACGTGGAAAACATGCAGCTGTCGAGCGTGCCACATATTTCTGTTTTTTCCTTGGATATTTTATTCGGTTCAAAGGCTCTCCTCCGTGCTTTTGTAACACGAACGACATCGGGTCACGAACAGATTTACATTCAGCGATTTTGCATGCGGCGCATACAACGGGGGATTCTATTTTGATTTCTTCATTTTTCGTATAAAAAAATAACCATACTAGAAATATATTAAATATTTTAAAGATATATGAAAAATGATTTTTTAATGAGAGAATTTAGCACAAAATTAAGAGTTACAAGTGGGGCGCGTTATAAGATTTTCACCTATATTTCTTATAATTTGTAATTGCTTACTAATTTTACTTTTTAATTTTATTCATATATCTCTAACAAGCGTATGAGTATCGACATAATCATTTTGCAATGGCTTAAAACTTTACGGATTTTCTCAGAGAGGTATTTCACTTTGGAATTATCTCATCGCACTTTGTCTGATAACTCGCCGTTATCCTCAGAACAAGTACACTGAAAGTACGACATTCAAGTGAGATACCTTGAAACCGTGTCTAATTTACATTCGCATATCGTTCTCCAAGCTCCAACGCGGTGGATGTCTGTCGGTTTGCCACCATTATCCTCTAATTATTCGTTCGTACGGGGACATCTATGAAATCGACGTCTTTCCTCGCGAAATTTGAGCACGTATACATTTGATAATATGGAATCTGACAATATTATGGGCGAAAGAATATTAGCTTTCGATATTTGCATAATGAAGAAATGGACAATATAACATTCATTAAATTTGAAAATTTCAGATTAAAATAAAAATTTTCTATTTTTTGTTATTAACGAGGCACGATGGGTCTCCTTTTTTCAATCTGTCATCTTTAAACCATTTCAATCTTATATAAGTTGTGTCAAAAATCATATACTTTTTTTTGACTATTTTAACAAACCTGAAATCAATTTTTTTAAATATATAATTTTTACAAATACAATTAAATCTAATTTGATATTTTTTCATTTTAAAAAGTGACATTCTCGGAATGCTTAAAAAATAAAATTTTTTTATCGTCAAAGTCAACATCAAATCCATTCGTTAATAAAATTTTATTATTATAATTGTGATTCAATCAACTTTTATATCGAGTAATTTTGCATAGATTTTTCATCAATTTTTTTTCCTAAGGAATATCAACTTGAGATTTTTTGGTAAAATTCCGCTCTCGCGGTTTGATATATCCTGTATATTAGAAACGGCTTGCGGCGATGCTGAAAGAGAGCGAGAGTGAGACGACATCGAGGGGTCGACAACGGGCTCGTTTAAGCGTGCTAAACCGTTGAGGTTAAACCGCAGTCAGTCGTCATGGAGGAGGCTCGTAGGAGAGCGAAGGGTGGTTTCGATAGACAATGGGGGTGGTATCGTGGAATCGCGTCCTGGCACGCATTGTGCGTACCCTCTAACGACGAGCGATTACCGGCCCCGTGCGCCCCGTTTCCTAGGGTTGGAATGATCCTGCGATCTCACGAATATCCGACTATCTGTGCACGTGTAGGAATTTTTATGTTCAGCAATTTGAAAATTTTGAAATCCTCATCTTTGTCGAGAAAAAAATCTGCGAACCATTTAACTCTCGACAGAAAGTTAATGAGACTGCAGAAAGTCAATGAACGTTCCTTCTCTTCCCAATCACTCTCCCCAAACGTTTTGTTCAATACTAATTTTTTTAATAATTAACTTTTATTATCGTAAACTCACATCGCTTGATTTTATAACAGGAAGAATTACAGAATGTTTGAAGAATTTTCCATGTCATAATTCCAACAACGTATCATAATTGATAAATGTGACGCTCGCAACATATTTCCGAAGGGAGTTCTTTTAGTTAATAGACATTCATTATCATCTGACAACTTGTCGTCGAGTCTCGTTTTCACGCTTCATGTCGGGAAGTCTATTAATAAATTGCCGGCCGCTTGACAACCTGTTAACAGTAGATTATCGTAACTTTCGTCGCGGTGTTCCCCTGGGCGCGTTTTCTCGATACACCGAAAAAATAATTTATTGCGAGAGAAGTCGCTCGAGAAAAAATCCGACAAAGCGATGACAATTAATACGTGTCATATACTGCTTTAAAAGATTCGATCTGGCTCGGAAGCACCAACGTTTCACGAATATGTATTATCGTGGACGACACCCTCGCTGTCCAAGAATGGACATACGCCGGTCACGGGTCGAACATGGCCGATCTAAAAATCCTGATTCATGGCGTGCTGCGGAAGGAACCGATGCCAGAATTTATGGCCCTCTTTTGGATATAAGCTATGTCCTCGATTCCATGCCGGCCGATGATCGCGTGAATATCCCACGTGCATGCGATCTTGGAAAAATCAGGACCTTTGCGAATATGTTGTGAAATGTACACTGTGTTTCAATTAGAACTCGTATAATTTCAGAATGAAAATTGATTATTCCTTTTCGCGGAAATTTAATAAGATTTGTCGTCAGTATTTTATTTTCTTGATTAAATGTTTTGAATCTCGAATAAAATTTCTGTTAATATAAAATTTTCTTGAAATTAATCGGTAAATGAGATTATTTTCAGACATTTATCTCTAACATTAAAACTCAATTTGCAAAAGATTTAATAAAATTAAATATTTTTTTCAAATAAAAATGTATAAAATGATCATTTTTTAAACAATCAACTTTATAGTATATTAGTTCTCTCATTCGCATTAATTACTCACATTCGTATATTCAAAAAGTTTCTAACACATCGAGGAACGCTTTTCTCTTTCTCCCTTTAAATTCTCGCTAAACAGACATCGGCCCGAAATTCGCCGAGAAATCAATCACAGTCGTCGCGGCCGGAATTGGACACCTTGTATATCTCGGCAAAATTCGCCAGCGCACGGACATCCCGAACACAATCGATTCAGGGCAACGGTCCGGCGCTTTTACAACGTCGATCCGCGGTGATCCTCTTCGCACACTCGACTTGTGCAATCACTCACGTTGATTTTTCTTTTCGCGTGCTCTCGCTGCAGTTAGCCGACCCCGCCGAGCTATTGGAGCACGTGGAAATATCGCGTCGATGAAATGCGAAGAACTTATTTCCGAATGTGATATCATACGTTACATGCTCGATTTTACGCGCTCCATTTTCTCCTCATTGTAATTGTAGGATCGGATTTGCTGTACAGAATAATATGATACATTGATTTTTTTTAATTGGCGTTTTTTTTTAAATTGGATTATTTATTTTAATCTCTTTATTATCCTTTTTATATAAAAAATCATATTATATATAGTAGCATTTTTTGCTATAGAAACAGTTTAAATACGTTTAAATTTGACTGGCATGTGTAAAGAGAAAATATCTAAATAATCCACTCTTAAAAATTCAGTTCGTACAGTTTGACAATTTAATATTATAATAGTCAAGAAATAATTTATATAAATAAATTTGTTTATAATTGTACTCTCTCTTTCTGCTGCGTTAACGGAGGTTTTACGTTTCAAAAAATTGGTTAATCATCGCATGTTTCGTTGTGTTAGCGGTTGTCTGAGCGCAAAAGTTATTTTGACAGTTTTGAAGAAGATAGTTTTTTAAATGTGTATAATTGTATTTTATTTGTTCTTAATATGTATAAATATATATTAGTAAATAATCGTCATGCGCGCATATAGTATAGTATATCGTTACAGTACGTAAAATGTTTCCATATCAAAATAATAATAACACGCGGTGCTCGGTTTTTGCGACATATAGCGCGCTAATGTTTACGTGCCTCGATTCTGTTATCATTCGCGTGACAACACTTGAGCAGGAAAGTAAGTGCGAGACGCTCCGTCCAATTCCTTTTCTAAACGCGATCGCGATCAGTATCGGAAAATTATTTGTTATCATAATATAATTAATAATTAATTAACATTAATAAATAATATGTAAATACATACATACATATCGCAATCATATATACATGTATATTACAATAGGTTTCAAAGCGTATATTTCGTCATAATTTATTCATTTAATCAAGTAAGAATCGAAGTAATAGAAAATCAAATTATAAATTATTTTGTTTTGTTACGAT
>NW_021849885.1:316032-353465 GCF_003651465.1 Formica exsecta | reverse complement strand
AAAAAATCTGCGAACCATTTAACTCTCGACAGAAAGTTAATGAGACTGCAGAAAGTCAATGAACGTTCCTTCTCTTCCCAATCACTCTCCCCAAACGTTTTGTTCAATACTAATTTTTTTAATAATTAACTTTTATTATCGTAAACTCACATCGCTTGATTTTATAACAGGAAGAATTACAGAATGTTTGAAGAATTTTCCATGTCATAATTCCAACAACGTATCATAATTGATAAATGTGACGCTCGCAACATATTTCCGAAGGGAGTTCTTTTAGTTAATAGACATTCATTATCATCTGACAACTTGTCGTCGAGTCTCGTTTTCACGCTTCATGTCGGGAAGTCTATTAATAAATTGCCGGCCGCTTGACAACCTGTTAACAGTAGATTATCGTAACTTTCGTCGCGGTGTTCCCCTGGGCGCGTTTTCTCGATACACCGAAAAAATAATTTATTGCGAGAGAAGTCGCTCGAGAAAAAATCCGACAAAGCGATGACAATTAATACGTGTCATATACTGCTTTAAAAGATTCGATCTGGCTCGGAAGCACCAACGTTTCACGAATATGTATTATCGTGGACGACACCCTCGCTGTCCAAGAATGGACATACGCCGGTCACGGGTCGAACATGGCCGATCTAAAAATCCTGATTCATGGCGTGCTGCGGAAGGAACCGATGCCAGAATTTATGGCCCTCTTTTGGATATAAGCTATGTCCTCGATTCCATGCCGGCCGATGATCGCGTGAATATCCCACGTGCATGCGATCTTGGAAAAATCAGGACCTTTGCGAATATGTTGTGAAATGTACACTGTGTTTCAATTAGAACTCGTATAATTTCAGAATGAAAATTGATTATTCCTTTTCGCGGAAATTTAATAAGATTTGTCGTCAGTATTTTATTTTCTTGATTAAATGTTTTGAATCTCGAATAAAATTTCTGTTAATATAAAATTTTCTTGAAATTAATCGGTAAATGAGATTATTTTCAGACATTTATCTCTAACATTAAAACTCAATTTGCAAAAGATTTAATAAAATTAAATATTTTTTTCAAATAAAAATGTATAAAATGATCATTTTTTAAACAATCAACTTTATAGTATATTAGTTCTCTCATTCGCATTAATTACTCACATTCGTATATTCAAAAAGTTTCTAACACATCGAGGAACGCTTTTCTCTTTCTCCCTTTAAATTCTCGCTAAACAGACATCGGCCCGAAATTCGCCGAGAAATCAATCACAGTCGTCGCGGCCGGAATTGGACACCTTGTATATCTCGGCAAAATTCGCCAGCGCACGGACATCCCGAACACAATCGATTCAGGGCAACGGTCCGGCGCTTTTACAACGTCGATCCGCGGTGATCCTCTTCGCACACTCGACTTGTGCAATCACTCACGTTGATTTTTCTTTTCGCGTGCTCTCGCTGCAGTTAGCCGACCCCGCCGAGCTATTGGAGCACGTGGAAATATCGCGTCGATGAAATGCGAAGAACTTATTTCCGAATGTGATATCATACGTTACATGCTCGATTTTACGCGCTCCATTTTCTCCTCATTGTAATTGTAGGATCGGATTTGCTGTACAGAATAATATGATACATTGATTTTTTTTAATTGGCGTTTTTTTTTAAATTGGATTATTTATTTTAATCTCTTTATTATCCTTTTTATATAAAAAATCATATTATATATAGTAGCATTTTTTGCTATAGAAACAGTTTAAATACGTTTAAATTTGACTGGCATGTGTAAAGAGAAAATATCTAAATAATCCACTCTTAAAAATTCAGTTCGTACAGTTTGACAATTTAATATTATAATAGTCAAGAAATAATTTATATAAATAAATTTGTTTATAATTGTACTCTCTCTCTCTCTTTCTTTGTTTCTGCTGCGTTAATGGGGGAGGTTTTACGCTTCAAAAAATTCTAATCATTGTATCGCATGCTTCCCTGTGTTAGCGGCTGTTTGACAGCGCGAAGATTATTATGATAATTTTGAAGAAGACAGAGTTTTTCTCTCAAATGTGTATAATTGTGTATAATAGTATATATGTCTCAGTAAAAAAAAAAAAACCAAAAATTTATTTTTGTCTCAACTATTACTTATAAATATGTTATTTAATAATTATTACTTTATGTTGAATTTTTCTTCCTTATTTGTTATTAATAAAATATCTTAAGTGGTATGATATAGGCAACTCTCCCCTATATGTATGTAAAATATAATATATTGCGCGCGCGTATAGTATAGTATATCGTTATAATACGTAAAATATTTTGGCATCAAAGTAATAATAACACATGGTGTTCAGTTTTTGCGACATATAGCGCGCTAATGTTTACGTGTCTCGACTCTGTTATCATTCGTGTGACAACACTCGAGCAGGAAAATAGTAGAGCGAGACGCTCCGTCGAATTCTTTTTCTAAACGCGATCGCGATCAATATCGAGAAATTATTTGCTATTATAATACATTTAATAATTATTTATCATTTATAATAAGTAATTACATACATATATCGTGACAACAGACCTCAAAGTGCATATTTCACGTGATTTATTCAAGTAATAAAACAATCAAATTACAAGTCCGAGTAATTAACATAACGATAAATTCCGTGATATATCAACCGTTTAATAAATAATTGATCAATAAAAATTAAAATCTTTATATAATTCAATATTCCGCGCATATATATATGTGTGTATACATGTATATAAATGTCTTAGTATGTAAAATATTTTGACAACATCAATAACATGGTATTCGGCCTTGACGGCGTATAACGCTCTATTGTTTACGTGTTACGGCCTTGTTATCATTCGTACGGCGACACTTGAACGGTAATGTAGTAGTGTGCGGGCGCTCCGTCAAATTCCTTTCCTAAACGCGATCGTGATAAGTATCGGGAAATGTGAGCAATGAACAATGAACAATGAGCAGTGAGCAGTGAACAGTGAGCAGTCGCAAATTGTCAATAACATGGTATTTGGCCTTGGCGGCGTATAACGCTCTATTGTTTACGTGTGTTACGGCCTTATCATTCGTACGGCGACTCTTGAACACGAATGTAGTAGTGTGCGGGACGCTCCGTCAAATTCCTTTTATAAACGCGATCGTGATAAATATCGCGAAATGTGAGCAATGAGCAGTGACCAGTGACCAGTGAGCAATGAGCAGTAAGCAGTGAGCGGTGAGCATATTTATATATATTATAATTATATATATATAGATATTATTTCGAATTATATTACAAAGTAAATTTGTAATGTTCTAGTATAAATAAATTACAAAGAAAAGTTAAAAATTGTGGTGAAATCGAAAAATGTCGAAAAATCAGCGAATAATATTTATTGATGCATTAAACCATATTTTTGATTTTCTTTTTAATTCAATAACAAATCAGAAATTAATGTATAGCTTGCACAATATCCTCAGCCTAGCATTACGTTATAAACGTATTTTACGATGCGTCGTTAGCGCTAAAATCAGATCCGGACTCTAATCCCATAATTTTTTAACTGTCCCCACGAACTGTCTCCTCGAGGGGCATAACTCCGGTTTCTGAATCGGATAGATAGCAGTGGTCACGACTTAGAACTGCCATGATCTGACGAGCCCGGATTACATTTGATCCTTTTGGGTTTGTGCTCCCCTCGCGCGACACCTTTTACTTAGCGTGGAAGTCGCTGTATAAAACAACACGTGACAGAGTCGGTCGTAGTTCGGGAACTTCCGTGTCATTGGGTATTCCGTTCAGCTCGACCCGTGCGTTTGTTAACGCGCGCGTTATCGCCATGATTTATAGACTGTATAAATATACCGCGCGCGCAACGTTGGCATAACGTATGCCACTGATATCTGCTTCCACTTTGTTACTTCTACCTTCCAACGAAATGAGCGGATCGCGTAAATTTTCCACGAGAGATGAAATATAAACACTCCGATCTTCGCTCAGTTAATTACTGGCTGACGTTAAGATGCGCGTGAGCTCCGGTGAATAACAAATTTATGGCTCTACTCGAGGATGAGATCACTCCAATTACTCTATTCGCTCGGGAAATTTGACGTTTAATCACCATCGGTATAAAGAAAGAAGATATGAAATTGAGACGTAAAATGAAACGGATCGTCAAGAAGATTCGTTAGACACGCAACATCAGCCATAAATTCATTGATGTAATTTAACAGATAAAGTTTTATCGAATTGATCATTCATCGAACTAAATCAAGGAGATAGATTTTTCATTATTGTTCATTTTTAAGTATTAATTGAGCAAAGGAAATTAAACATTATAGAAAATATAGAAATAAAAATATAGGAATAGAAATATAGAAAACAAAATTTATAGAAATACATATAGTTTACATAATAAATTACATAAGGTTTAGATCATGTACACAATACTTATATTATAAAAATCTTTTATATATTATAAAATGGATAGTATAGCAATTAATATTCGAAATATTATAAGCGTTTACGATGTTTAGAGAATATTATCGTAAAATTGTGTATTAAAATAATTACTTTCAAACGATTTTTGCAACGTAAAAGAGTGAAAATTGTTGTTTCGAGTACCAAGTTACCGAGGATCGAAGATTAGAAAGTGTTTCGGACTCAAGAAGAGGTCTGAGGTCGTTTTGCATGAGATTGCGAAAGTGATGAGGAGGGTTGCCAATGGCTCGACCGCAAACACCGTCGTGTAGATTAAAGTCCGCCCACCCTCTCCCTCCTTATAAGCTTTCGTGTGCGTGCTGAAAACACACGGGAAATCTTGCGAGTTCACGAGTAAGGGCAAATCGCGATCAGGTTCGGGTGCGAGAGTGGGCGATGGTGATGGTAGTGTAGTAATGGCGAGAGGAAAAATCAACTCACGAACTTACCCGGGATCAGACACGCGTCCTACAACGTCAGTAAGCCTTGGGTCGACACTGTCGTCGGGAATAAGACGGTATTCCGTCACAAGATCTCCGTCCAACTTTGCCGACTACGTCGTATTAAAAGCTCGTACGGATCGTACGTGATCGACGTCGTCGATTTCCGCGCAGCACATGGAATCCGCCATTATGTATATTTCGGCACATTTGTCGCAGGAGATTCTGCCCTTTCACGATGTCATTTTATGTGTATTACGATATCTGTATTTTTGCTTGAAAAAGAATAGTACTCTATATTGTGTAATATAGATTTCAAAAATATTCTGTGCACATATATTTTTACGATAAATTATGATTATTATCAAAACAAAGTTACATATCAGTTATAAAAATTATAATCGAGCAAAGATTTATTTTCGTTGTTGAAATTACTTCTGTTATTTGATATATTGATTTTTTAAATTAATTTTGCCATGGAGTTCTCTCTTGCAATAATGTGATAGTACAAATATAACGTAGATTATTTTAAATGAAGTTAAATCTGTGTGACACAAACAGATCTGCTAGGAGGAGATAGACGAACAAGTTTTTATTAAACTGACAGCAGTTTTAAATATATGCATGAAATTAATCTAAGTTTCTTATTATATTTTGATAGAAGTTTTAATTTACGTTTCCCAGATTTAATTTCTACGGCCAATTAATTTATAATTGTGACAATGACGTCGCGTTTATTTTATCAAAAATTCTTGATATCTCAGGGAAACTATTATAATTTGCCGTTAAAATAAAATAAAGAATTTAAGCAGTCACAACAAAAAGTCTCTAAATTCGCCCTTCGTTAAACCGTGATAATTATTAAGTTCTATCATAATTTTATCGCGGTCTCTGCCAGCGTAAAAGATTACTAATATTCTACGAGAAACACAATTTCACAGCCGTTAAACGCAGTTCGCCCGAGAATGTCGGCATCAGACCTTTCCCTCGAAAGCATGCCTCGCACGAGAAGACGAACCTTAATTTTGTGTTGGACGCAAAACACGCATGTGTCCGTCTCTTAATCTAATAGCGTGAATTCCAGGGACTTTTACTGTCGTGATTCATCGTAGACGACCGCCGTTGTCTCGCACCGTTTTTGACACGTCACTTAATAAGCACATCTAAGAGCAGTGCGATCATCAACAGTTACAATGGCGGTTTTTTAGCGAGAACGATTGTTGCAATTTGTTCACGATTATTTTATGTCGTGCATTATTTCGAAAATTATTTTAATTGTCGTATTTTACTTTCTTAATATTTCTATGAATGAAAAACAAAATTATAAAATTGCCGCTTATTTCAATTTTATTTTATACATATATAAATGGTTATTTAATTTGTTGAAAAATCAACAAATATAGCAGCGAGTCAGATATGATTGAAAATTATAATTTTATAAGATTGATGATATTGAATCAGACGTGGCCGAAAATCGTAATAAAATAGTGAGAGATAAACCCCAGAGTTTCTGTATGCGCGCGCAAATAAATCGAACTCGCCGTTAATTGCAACTGCAACGAAATTGATTCCGCCGGTTCATTCCATTTATTCGTTATATAAAATATAGTAATTATGAGCACACCGTGTGACATCGACATTTTAATTATCAAATTTTACATTGCGTCCCGTCGATATTTCGGGAGATATTTGAGGGGAATCGCGGGCCTGTCACTTTCAATAAAAGCGCGTCAACGAATAAATAGTGAATTATGTGTGTTCGCGTCTCGCTTATTCGGTCCCGATGTAAAATATTCGCCACGGATTATCCGTAATCTGCTTACGGTAATACGCGATCGGGGCTTCTGGGACAATCTGTAAAGATTAATGGTACGAAACGTCGCGTCCGCGTGATCGATTCACTCATCGTGATGAGTTTGCGTTAGGGCGGACCAGTTTTAACGCAGCGCGACGTCGCGACGCTGACGGCCGTAAACATATGAGGGTTGCCCGGCAGTAATTTTGAGCCGTAAAAGTGGAGGCTCAGGCCTACAAAAGGGAGTGACTTAGGCTCGCGCCGACGTTAACTCGAATCGTTACCGTTTTACTGATCCCAAATGGTCACCGATGAATATTTAACGGCAACGAAAATCGACCGGACGAACTACATTGTTTAATCGATGATTCTGTATATATATTTACATTGCAGCTAGCAGAAAAATTTATACATCCTTTTTTATATATTCGAGTGTAATGTCAGATAGCACTCCCTATGAATGATATTTCTTCAGTTTACAGATCGCGATTGTAGCCTTGATAAGACAACATTGTGTATATTACGATGTTTTTAAAATGTAATTAAATTCTCTAAGAACGGCGCGCTGTCTCAAATGAATTTGCCATCGTGCATTACATTGCCAATATATGAAAGATAATATGTTTATTGCCACAACGTTGACAGACGCATAAAACATCTTTTAGAACCCGATCGATGTTCATACATATATGAAAAAATTTATGGTATTCAAAATCTCTTGTTTTTATTTTGATTAAATGTATGATATGAGTCGGAAATTTATAAATGTATTATTATTCTGCAGAATTAAATTATTTTATTCATTAAAATTCCTTACTGATATTATCCTTTTACATATTTTATATTACATATTTTTCACAAAATATAGCAATATGAAACAAAGCAGATAATACATTTTTAATATTTCTTTAATGGAACGTAATTGAATTTAATTATTTTAAAGCAGGATTAAAATATATTTTACATATTTTTATATAACAAGAGAATATAAAAAGTTAATATATTGATGATTAATCGCAAGTCTCACGGTCTAACAATGTACGACTAATGGAAGCTTTCGGTATAACAGCGCGAGAGAATGAAAATCATTGTTTAATATTCATATTCTAAAAAAGGGCATGTAATATTTAAAAATAATTCGCGATCGTGCGAGAGATGGGCGTACCGAGACCTTAAGCGGTTAAGAGCCCGATATATTTAATTAAGTACCATAAATGAACAGAACCGTCGCGGCGGACTCGGAAAATTATAACATTTCCGCGGCACGCCACAATTACAGAGCGAGAGATCGTTGTTCGTGCGTGTATCGCGCGAATTAATTTCCCGTCGTAAAGCTTCCTATTATTTTAATAGCCACCGTCCGTAGGAGCGACGATAAAACTTTCGCTATACGGGATTACGCGATGCGCGCACGTGGTCTCACTCTCTAAGAGAGGAAACACGGACTGCACCATATACGGAAGTCGCGTTAGCGCTCGTAAAGAGAGCTCTCCCTCGATAGGAGCGGCGAGAGCGGTGAGTCGCCATGAGATGGAAGGGGATGATAAAGGGCGGCGAGGGACGCGTGCAATAGTACGGGGGGGTGCGTGAAGGACGAAGCGAGGTGTAGACGAACCGGAGAAATGGCCTGGCTTAATCCTCGCACGCACTTTACGCGGCGACATGGCGCGACGCGGAAAACGCGTCCGCCGCGCCGCAACTCGCGCGCGCGAGCCCCGGGATCGGGCTCGTTTCTCTCGAGTATAATGCCCGCGAAATAGCCCCTTTAGTATGATATACGTATCACTTACGCGGCGCGATAATGAAAAGATTTGCCGGCTCTTTATGACTTCCGCGCAACGGCTAACAGGATCGTTCGTTTCCCTCCCGGTGCTCTCCTTCGACCTCTCCTCGCACATTTTTCCTTCTCGGATTTTCCGGATTTTCTATTTTGCCGTATTTTTTTCCGATCAATGTATCATAAAGTTGCATATCATTCGATACTTTATATGTGGTGACGGAGCTCTCTTTATAAAGAAATAGGAGAACACAAGCAATTTCTAATCGAAAAATTAATAGTCGCATTTTTGCAATGAATCTAACAATAAGATAAATTTCATTAGTTTTTAAACTCGTGAAAAAATGCAGATATTTATTTCCTTAATCAAGAATTTCAAAAATAACTTTCCCCATATATTTCCTTTCTAGATATCAGAATAAAAGATATAAAAAATTAAGATGGTGAAAGTTTTGCGAGCGCAACTTTCTAAACGATACTAAGTTACTGGGTGCTTTAGTAAATTATGTTACCACGGCACGGCATGAGATTCTCGATCGTGTAACCAGTAAGCGGATCGTTTTGCGAAAGCGTCACAGAAGCGGCTGATATACACTCGCGCCGTTCTACGAAGCGGATCGTTTCAACACACCCGGGGCGACTTTGTAGCATCGCTGGGGCGTTTAACAAGTCCAGAACGACGAATTGTGGGCGGTTGCGAGTGAGTTAGGGCGACGTTTTGGGGAATCGAGTCGAGTAAGCGTATCGCGTATCAGCCGGCAGTTACGCGAATGAGCGATGCTGGGAAAACATCGTGCTTTGTGTGTGTCCTTATTACTCTATTTTCCCGCACGCGCTAAATCTTACTTAAAATCTGTGCAAGAAAAGCCCCATTTTTTATTCTTACTTTTCTTTATCTTTCTCACTGTAATTTATGAAACCCATTGCTTTTTTGACGTGAAAATAGACACGATTAGTTTTATCATTATTTTGTCTTCCATTAATATTAAACAGAATTTAACATTTGTATTGTTTAAATCGTAGGATAGAATAAGTAGGATAGAAATATAATAATATTTTATTTTAATTGTTCAATGACTAAAGTATTTCTTTTGTAACAATAATAACATCTCAGATAGTGGTGTTTGGCCACATACGTTTATTGGTCACAAATCATTTTTTATGTACCATGTATAGTATTCTGAGAGAACTTAACTCTAGTGCACGATGTATATCCTGCTCTATGCTACTGTATTTCTCACTGGCCCTCCACTATAAAATTCATTCTCTCACTCGCTCTTTTTCTGTCTCTGAAATTCACTCGGTCGCTCGCTCGCTCGCTTTGTATATATGTACGCGTGTGCCTGTCTCTCAGCTTAGCGAAGCTCCTCTCGGGGCTTACACTCTATTTCCATGACACCCTCTCCTTGTCTCGTAACTGTGCGCGTCCCGGTAACGAGCCCGCCGTACTGTCGAGGAGGAAAAAGATTGGATTCCCGAGAATCTCGAGAGAAGAATTTTTTAATACGCGTACATAAACGTTTCGCATCGAGTTGCGCGACGTTCCGACGACGTAAAAATGTTCTTTATGCGAGAGGCTTTTCGGTCACGAAATGTCGAACGAAATGCGAGCGCGTTCTGAAACCAAGAAGAACGTTAATTCCGACGGCATATCACTCGCATATTTTCTCATTCTTCTCTTCGAAATAATAGTTTCCCAACTCTTACCGCAATTAACACAAACTAATAATTTCACGGAGCAATTTTATCGATGCAGTACAAAATATACGTAATGTAGCCTATCATGAAACAATATTCATTTAATATTGCATATCATATCTGTTTGCAAGAGTATTATTTTTATTATATCATATGTCTCGACTTGATTATTTAACATATCTATTAATAGGAAAAGTTTATAATAAGATAACATTTTTTTTGTATCAAGAAATCGCGAATATAATTTAAATATAATATTTAAGATATTAATAAAAATTAAAGCGACAATTAAAAAGTTGTTTCGACACTGCACGACATGTTTATTTATCTTCAACATTGATCGATAACAGCCTCATTCGTCACATTGCTAGGCGAAATAATGCAGCAACCTCGGATCAACCCGCGAGAAACAGAAATGGCAGAATGTAGGAATGTAGGCGGATCTTAAAAGGGTCGCGATCCCATCCGACTGCCGACTGTGCATGTCTGAATTGTCGACAGAGAGGGGGAGAGGGAGAAGGAATTTTTCCAGATACTTTCGCGGGATGAAGCCACCTCCCGTTTTGGTAGACTGCAAGGAAACCTTGCGATACTTCGCCGAGGATGAGAGAAACGATCGTTAAAAGCTGCCGTCATCCTCGCACATGTCAATGTTTTCGTTTTCAGGGGGGATTTCCCAGTATGCTAGAAAGGTTGCGGGATAAAATAAGTTGGAGCGAAATTGATGATTGATTCGACGTTGCATCAGAATGAGAGATTTAAAAAGAGATAGTCTGAATTTTTTTTCAAGTAATTGATGTCCAGAGAAGGCTAGTGATGCAATGTTTAAAAAATGTGAGAGAACTAAAAATTCGCTTAAAATTGATTTGGGGGGGTTTTGTTAAGATTATTTTTTTATTCATTACTACTCGATTTATATAGCGACAATTTTGATTAAACTGAATTTGATCAATCATTCCTCAAAGCAATATTAAATCGACTAAATCAGGATCAATGGTAATTTTAGGCAATCGGAACCTTAGATAATCTCAATAATTTTTTTTAATATGATCCAAAGTTAAGTTCGATGGAATTTTGTTTGATCAGACGCTAGGTAAAGTCGAAAACGAGAGCGAAATAAACAAGAGAGGAGAGGATTAAGTTGCTTCAATCGTGAGCTTACGGACGATTAATTGCCGAAATAACTGCAGACACGAGGAACCATTTAGGCCCGCGTCCCGGAACATTGTTTGGCATGGATACACTTGGTCGGAACCTGTGTCTCCGGACACGCGGAACATAATATATGGAGATAGTTACGGTCCTGATCAGACATATTATGTTCCGTGTAAATGCATCGCTGTGGGCA
Organism: Formica exsecta; assembly: GCF_003651465.1. Taxonomy (NCBI): domain Eukaryota; kingdom Metazoa; phylum Arthropoda; class Insecta; order Hymenoptera; family Formicidae; genus Formica; species Formica exsecta. The sequence goes on along the minus strand of NW_021849885.1, from coordinate 341,954 downwards.
TCCATCGTGTAATGCCCTACGCGAGTATACATGAGAAACGTGCTACGAAAGATGAATTCGGTTTGTCCTTAATTAACCAATAACATCCAACCATCGTGGTGCAATATCGTGCTAATGGTCTGTTGGAAATTGTATATAAACATTTTATATTAATATCCGTGTATTTTTTATGTTCGTAAAAATAGCTGCATTTAATAAATTTATTAATCTACCTTTTTAATTCGTATAAGATAAAAGAAGGAGAATCACAAAATATTATACATATAATGTATGAAAGCTTAATTTCAATTTCTCGAATTGATGCAAGAGTTAACAGAAATTCTATTCTCTCTTGAATATAAGGCAAGCTTTATTTTAACAGTATTTTCATTTCAAACTCTCCGCGTCAACCGAGATTTTATTTTCGCTCTTTTCCACGACGCGAGACATGGCCGATTTATTCCTTCGTCGTTGGAATCACACAGCACGTTGAAATCACACAGTCATACGATAAATAAAATAAAATCCGTAGGGAAAAGGGTACACGAAAAACGACGAGTCCGCCACGGCTCGTCGCGATCTACGCGTGGCACACGCGCAAATGCCTACGGTGGTTTCGCGCCTGTCACGTAGACGGTGTTTAAATTGAGCGCAGAAAAACGCGACCCGCAGCTCGGTCCCGCGTGCCAGAATTTTTCTTTCGTGACGCTTATTTTTCGTCGACTCTTCGCGAAATGACTCATTATCGTCGCCGCTCAAAATAAACTTCGTGTTTTTTAGTTCCTGCGCTTTCGACTACGTACTATCTATAAAATATATATATGTAACTATGTGTGTAAGTGTATGTAGAAAATATGCATACATTATTTACAAAATAGATTACAATATAAGACAGTAGATTGATGAAACGATAGTATGAATTAAATAATCCAAGATTAGAAGGCGCTATTTTTTCTCTTGCTCTCTCTCTTTCTTTCTTTTTCTTTCTCTTCACCTTGTGACTACACAAAGTGATTGAGAAAAAACTTACTACATTTTAATCAGGGTTAATTTTAAATTATTAATCAAACTGGTACAATTACAATTTTTTATATGCATGCATGAAATATAAAATACGGTCGAAAAAATCTTAACCAATTATTTAGATCTTTTTTATTCAGTAATTACATGAAATAGTACACGCCTTAATAATATTCCGTGCAAAGCGGCGGAGAATTATCCGAGATCTTTCCGTGGGCAGAAAATGACTAGCGAAAATGAGTCGCGCCTTCAGCGCCTATTAGAGGAGAGCAAATCTCGTTAATTGCGCTCTTGACTTTAAATATTTTGACGTGCCCGAAATTTAACCGCGTGTGCCGCTAGACGCCGGGTCAACGAGTTATGCAAATATTTACGACCGTCTCGTCCTCGGTGTGCGAATCTTCTCGGATCTGGATGCTGCTGCGCGTTACACGGTGTTTCGAAGATTTTCATTTTTTTTCGTATTAAAATAAAATTAAACGAAACCTCGTGACGAGAGAAGAATGGCCCGCATGAAAAATCACCGTTCGCCTTCTCGCGAAGAAAGGATATTACGAATGTTACGCTCCTCTTGCTGGAATCGTAAATCTTTCCGCGCCGCCGCTGAGTTTTGCGAGGTTTTACGAGACACCAACTTGGCTGCTTGCTTAAGACCAACAATTCCTCCTTGACCGATGAGCATCTGATTCCTTGTACATTATTGAACATAATTTTTCTTTCTGCATAACAAGTCGATGTGTCAAGAAATAATTATAATATATTATAATTATAATTATAAAATATTTTACAAAAACACAATTTTTAGGTATGCAATATTTATTTTTTACATTATTATTTCGTTACTTTGTAATTCGTTGTAACATTTTTTTTATACCATTTTATTGAACCGTCACCTCTTATTCACTATTGTTTATATACTACAATAGACGTACTTTCTATATAGAAAATCGTACTGACAAGAATCTCCCAAGCGATATCGGTATTAGCTTTTACTGTCGGCGTCGCCACCAATATCCGAAGGTTTCTCAATAAAACAATACTCGGGCGTGTCGCACCGACTCATCCGTTTCAATTAGGAGCTAATTGATTTCGAGTGTAAATCTAATGTGTAGTAAGGTTTTTCAACGGCGTCGCACTGTTTCGAACCGGGGTTGCGGTTACGGGCGGGGTTGCAAGCAGTGCTTGCAGGCGAAAACGGTTGTTCCCACTAAAATTTACGGCGAGAGGGCTAAACCTTCCTCTTTTCTTACGGTCTCTCACTCGTATCCCTCCGTTTCTCTCGCCGTTAATGAGTCCCGATCGTACGGCGCCATATGTTTCCCCGGCGATGCTGTTTGTTTTTTTTTTTTTGAGGGCGAGGGGAAAAGCGGGCTTTTACACGTCGACCGTATCTCTCCGCGTTGACGTTCCGAATCCGCGTGTAAAATGTAACTTAACCGCTTTACTACACACGCTCGCGTCCGCGGTCGGGCTGCCATTAAATGCTCGATATTTTCGGGGTTTATGTTATATTCATGCGCCGACAATGGATGGATGTGCAGTGTGGGAAATTTCATCGGCGCACGAAATACAGATAAGCAAACAGATATCCGCTGGATATGGGCGATGATGGGAAATCAATCATTCGATTGATGCAAATGCGTTTATTGTTCGCGAGGGCGAGGTTACTCTATAAAAATTTTATCGGCATAGCTGTCGTCATGTACGGAAACGTGAGGACATTGTTGACCCTTATTGCATCGTCCAGATTTTAATTGATTAGTGCTCGCTTCCAGAGAATCTAAATTTCGCCGTGTTCCCTTTACTGCGCCCCAAAAAAAAGAAAGGAACTTTTAATTCGTGACATTTTCTCGAGTAACGTATTTAGCTGCAATTTTTGACATAAGGAAGTCTGTATTACGTACCGCAGATAATATTTGCTAAACAGATTGAATTTGAATCGCAATCTTCATCTCTTTTGCAGGAACCTTTTCCTTTTTGACTACCCTTTTCTTTTTTCCCTTTGTCCGGGAGATGTAAAGTCAGAATATCCGATTCCCCCTTTTTGAAAATACGTATTAATATTATTAATATTATTATAGAACACACACATATTCACAGAAATAAATAATTAGGTTAAATGCAATATCGGAGTAAGAGATAAAAGTTTTAAAAAATTACGATGATATGATGAGATTATGCTAAATAATGTGATCAATTACTCACGGAGCTGGAATCGTCTGTGCTGAAATCGTCTATATCGATCACCCGAATATCCGATTTTTCCTACGACGGAACGACCAAGTAAGATTAGCACATAATCACGGTGTAATACTATAGTTTTCACTACCCATCTATTTGGCAGGATGATCCGCCGTACCTTATCCTTTATGATACATGGATGATACGCGGCCGAAACGGCGCATATTAACAACGCGAGGAGAAAAAGTCGGCTCATGTTGGGTTACACGCTTAAGAGAATCGTAGCGTTCCACGACGTGGAAGCGTGCTTTTATACCTTGGGTCTTTAAACGCTCGTTACGAAATTCTTCTATCAGCGCGTCCTTATCGAAGCGTCGTTAAAGTGTGCGCGCCTTTGGAAAATGGATCGTTGAAACTTTTCTTAACTCGAACGGAAATTATGTAAACGCGACTGATTTCCGACGCCGTACTAAATGTTTGTAGGATTTTCCCGCTTGTTTTCGCATTTATTTATCTAAATTAGAAAAAAGAAGTACATCGTAAAGCGACGTTTCGCAATTTACTCGTGCGAGAAAAGGCAAATCTTTGTTATTTTAATTTTATGGCAACTTTAAACTGTTTGAGTCATATTTTATCAATGAAAAATACTTTATATACTAAAGTTCCCTTGTGTCAATTTAATTAAATTAGTCGACAGAAGCATTATTAATTTGAATATTCAGGATCGATATGCAGAATAAAATCAAGAAACCAGTGTATTATTATAATAGTAATTAATATTAATATATTCGCGGAAAATTTTAGAAAAACGGATTGGACAAGCTCTCTTGCTATTTGTTTTAGAATATATTTCACCGATTATTTTGAACCATTACGATCGCACTGCTCGTAGACCGACATTGTCTATGTATCCTTATTCGATTTCATAATATGTATATTCTCTTCTTCTTTCTCTTAAGCAATATATACATATATATATTTTTTCAGCCTCTCCTCGGGTCCTCGGAGACAGAGAAGATACTTACTGCGCATTTTCCGCGGAATATCGCGCTACCTTCCATAAAATAAGAAATACGAGACACCCGTTTTCCAGTACTCGAGGAGGTTCGATCCCCCAAGCGCAGTATGCATTTTCGTGTTCTCTCGCGCAGCTGAGTATATAGCAATACGGTTGTGACTTTCCATCGAGGAGATTGACTTTAATGATCAACAGACTCGGTAATCGTCTTTGCGGGTGAAAACGCGCATGGAAGAAAAACGATCGTAATTACGGATGACAGGATTGAAATCTTTAATTAGCTGCGCGCCATTAACACACTTTGGTTGTTGCAGAACGAAAAGAGCACGGAAAATGCCGCGAAAGAGTAAAATTTGCATTGTATGTCGAAGTGACTGCCCTTCTTAGTCCCTGTTTTTATTCGCGTTCGGATAATTATTGCGTGCCCATTAGCACTTGAACTCGCGCGTTCGCTTATTACGCGAATAATCAAAGATGTTTTCAGCCGTCGACGAAATGGCCACATTAGGAAATTGCACGCTCCGTACCGTGCATATCGTTATTTTCGCTACCTCGTTATTTGTCTTTGAAAGAGCTCTTTCATTCGGCTCGATATATGCGCGCACTCGTGCTTATGGGAGAAATCCACCGTATGTTTGCCTCGAATACGAGATCATTAATATCTTGCTCTTGTTGCATCGTTAGTTGGGAAACAAAATTTCATAGAAGCAGATTTATTATCGCATTTTTTGGTAGTCTTGAACGATCCTTTAAATGCGCATGATTACATATGAATGATATTGAAATTACATATAGTTGCATTAAAAGATTACACATTTCTATCGTAAGATAAGAATTATTATTTATAAATAAAAATATCTCCTAGCACATCTTTATTAGAAAAATATATAAAACACATAAAGGAAAAATTCAAGAAATTATAGTAATTAGGAATATAGAGAAGACCGAAAACTATATCGCAAAAATTTAAAGCCTTCTTTTTAAGAAATATTTTGTATTTTACGAAGTATACCATTATATCGCGTACGCTCCGTTAATTCCTAACGCCACATACTTAAAAGGAAGGGGACTACAGCTGTTTGCATAGTGTTGCTACTACTGTTAGCGAAGTTGTGGCGTGAAGGAGTCCGAACTAGATACGGTGTTGGAGTCCTCGACGGTCTGTCGACGTGACCGGAAGTCCTTTGTTCGCTTGATTGCCGAACAACGTGGAAACTGGTCATTAGCTTAGCAAATAATGCTCTCCCGAGTATAGTTTAACCTTTCGTTAAACATTCGCTCGCCACCATCTGTCTCATACCTTTATTATGTCACTACAAACTTAGTATAAGCGGTAATCTTACTTTACTTAACGGTTATAAATTATTAATATATTAAAATATAAAAATTTTATTATATATAGGAATGTAAAAATATGAAAATTAAAGATAACTCAATACTCCGCTTGTTCAACATTTGAATTCTCATCGTTGTATTATTATCAGGGGATTCTGATACATAATTCTATTATTTTCAGTGATAAATTTTAAACAGACGATACTAAAGTACTCATGATTATAATTCTTTAATCTATCGATTTATTTTATTTGTGTAGAGATGCGACAAGATAAAATATGCGACAAACAAAGTTCGTTTGTTTGAATTATTGATTGCTTTAGGAAAACAAATTGGAAATATTTCAGAACAGAAGCGAACACTGATCTGTGAGCTTTTCTCAGTGCTGACTTCGCGGAAAAAAAATGCGTGGACCAAATTAGTTGAAACAGTCACAGTCTAGACGACAGGTTGTGAATGATGAATGAACGCTGTAGGTAATACTCGGAGAAAGGTAATTTTGAACTTTTCCGCGGTAAACGGAGAGTCTAGACATCCGTTTTTGTATGCGTGTGTGTGTGTGTGTAAGAATAGAATACGAGCACAAATCTTATAAACTTCTCTAGACATGGAGCCAAGTATCTGAAGAAGAGGAGATTACAAGCTTCTTGTTGCTCAGTCGCGAATCTGTTTAATAATGTTAACTTTCGCAATTACAACAATAATGAACGTAACATTCTGCGAGAGATATTTAATATTCTTGAAGAGAGATAAACGCGATATCACGTACACTCGCATATATACACGCTCACGAATCTACGCGTTTATCTTGTACAAAGTGATCCAGTTACAATTTATGTACTAACACTTTAACAATTTGAAAATAATTTTAGCTAAATTCAATTCGCCATTTCTAACGAAATTAAACAAACGATAAACAAAATAAGGATAATTTCTTTAAGGATTTTCTCATCTACTCGAATTTCGAAAGTTTAAATTGAGAAAGTTTAAATTGAAGATTCTTTAGACTCAGAACTATTGATGATTCGTATTATTGCTGAAAAAAACCTTACGAAATTTGTAGAGTTAACATTTCTACGTTCTCTCCTTGCTAAAAATTTAAAGAAATTCAATACGTCACTTTGCATTCGTTCTGTGGTCGCTCATTTACATTTTCCAGAAGCACGTAGTCGCGCTTGGCTAATCTTGTTAATCGCAACGAAAGAACGCTTTCGTGGAAGGATGAGAAAGGTGAAGCAACGATCTGGTTCGTTGTCGCGCGCTAAACGGTCGACGTTGCACGCGAGAATAAATGCGAGAAAAACGAATTGCAGATTCGCCCTGCGGGATCATTCGTCAGCTCCGTATATTTAGACGACGTTCTTAACACGTCGCCTTTCTCTCGCTCGACTCTCTCTCTCTCTCTTTGCTCTCCTTTTTCCAGCTTCACATCGTCGAGCGTATCTCTCACCGGAATCCAAATAAATCGATAGCAGTAGTTAGTCCCGACACTTTTTCACACATTTTCCTTAGGTTTCAAAGACTTTTGCGACCGAATGCTGTATGCTCGCTCTAAACGGTTCATCCGATTACCTCTCGGACAAGTGGATTACTTTTTGCGGATATCACATTTTTCACTTTGTGAAAAGCAAAAAATTATTTAACGCAGAATCGTGCTCGAGTGTGCATGTATCCATGCGCGCGCGAGCGAGTGGATATAATATACGGACGGTATATTCTCGAGCACGGTACGCTCATGCAGTATTCATTCGAAAGCGTTTAATAACCAATACTGTCGGCGAGCGGAATGTAATATTTTTTTTATACCTGTTATATAAAAAAAGAAGGATGAAAAAAAACAACGATGCGAATCCGATATATCGGATACGAGATACGAGCGGGCTCGATGGACGCGCGTCGATTTGCTTTCACATATTCTTTTTTTCGAACATTATCGCACGTCGGTCGAATGCAATCTTTATTTTGTCCCGGTCTGCTCATCAGCCGAAATATAACCCGAAAATAACGCGCTTCAACTTCGATCATTGCTGCGAGACCTGGCAAATGAAGATTAATGGTAAAACTCGACACGGCCTTATTAAACGGCCCGGCCGATGAAAGATCCCGCGGAATTATTCGATATCGATATATGATATCGCCTGGTAGAATATTATTGATATCGATCGTATATGGGCACGGTATCTACCCGGATGGGACGCGCGCGTGCACGCATGCACGCAAGCGGAATCCGTGGGAAAGCGGCTTAATTGGAGCGATTATCCCCTCGTTCACAAAGAGATAGCGACCAGCATTTCGTGATGCACTTACGTAACGATTAAATCGACGTGCACATATGTCTGCAATGAATGTATGTATGTGTGTGTGTATATATATATATATATGTAACACACAGATAGAAATAATGCGGGAGGGAGAGAGGGTGCCGCGGGCGATACGACGTGGTATATGGGCACGGTATCTACCCGGATGGGACGCGCGCGTGCACGCATGCACGCAAGCGGAATCCGTGGGAAAGCGGCTTAATTGGAGCGATTATCCCCTCGTTCACAAAGAGATAGCGACCAGCATTTCGTGATGCACTTACGTAACGATTAAATCGACGTGCACATATGTCTGCAATGAATGTATGTATGTGTGTGTGTATATATATATATATATTTGAAACACATAGATAGAACTAATGCGGGACGGAGATTGGGTCCCGCGGTCGATACGACGTGCCCTCATCATGTTTAAAGCGGTCCCGACACGCGGTTGCCACCTTCCAGCGTCTCGACTCCTTAACGAGCGAGTGGCGCTTTGTCTTATCACCGGATCGATACGCGCGTGCAAATAGTGCAACCGACACAGATTGGAAACAATAACGAATTATATGGAACAATTTGCGATGTGGATGAAATTAAAGAAGTTCGATTTATCCATGTATAAATTTCTTTGAATATTTAAGATCGAACTGTAGTTAAGTAGAGGTGTGAAATATAAACGATAGGAAGTAATTTAATTATTTATAGTCTATCATATATATATTGAATTTTTGCGACAATTATTTCATTCTATCGAAGTATAAATTACGTTTCTAATATTATCCCTAAGAGGAAGATCCCATAAAATTCCTTCATTCAAGAATGTACCGCGCGAAATCAGATCGTGTGACGGCCACCCTAAGATTCCCGAAGTGCCGATTCGTCTTTCTCCATCGACGCCCCGTCGTCTTTCGGCTAACAAACCGGTCGTCTAACCGCTTCCGCCCTCGCGCCTCTCACTCACCAAAATAATATGGACTAATTTCGGCGGGCATCCCTCGGGAAACATCCCGGGGGAGCAATAAGGGGGCCACGGAAACGCTCGTCGGCATTGAATTCTATCCATTTGTCCAGCCGGCTAGTTCGCGGAGAACAGCCGCGAAACTTCTAATTTCCCCATACGTCACGCGTGGACATTGCTCTGACATGGCCAATCGTGGCCCTTCCTGCTGCAATCGCTGCGAAAACACGTAGGGGCTGTTTAACCCTTCTAGTGTATCCAATCAGGAAGCTATTCTTTTTTTTTTTTACTTGTAACATGTAAATATGATGAATGCGTGTTCGCTACTGTTCTTTATTAAGGGAAACTCGTCTCTGTTTTTGCGAAGAAATATTGTTCACCAAATACATCTATTTGTTTCACGGAGATATTTTCCATTTATCAAGTATACATATTATACTGTAAATATCGCGGAACACACTCGGAGGCACAATAAATAAACCTGGCCGAGAGTTCGTGACTTAATCTGCAAGAGTATCTCGACTATACACGCGGTCGCCTTACGCTATTTGTGGATTTATGGCCTTATTCATACCTCGCGCTTTCAGGCCTTTCCATCTTCCATATCGATATCTACAAGTACGCGTTGCGTAATAACGCGTTATATATCGGTAGTGCATTTTCGTAATGGTGCAGACTTTTCTCTGAAAGCAGTTTTCCATGTTTCGAGAGTTATACCGAATACCGAGGATGTATGGGGGGAGATATTATAAAGAGAAATATTATTCAGAACACAAAACAAAAAGATTTGCTAAAAACATGCAAATATCTGTAGTGACAATGATATTAGATAATTGATTCTCTTCGCTTCACAGATTAAAGAAATTAAATACATATTTTAAAAAATTTAATAGAAATTCTAAAAAAATGTATATTTTAAAATTTATCATAATTTGAATTTATGTTTAGCTTCCATGAATTTTTAGCGCTTCGATTTGATTATTTAACAGATGTCGATCTCTTTTCGTCTCGGATTGAAGAGACTCGTGGTTAGATTCGCGCGATAAGGATTTCCTCCTCGGTGAAAGATTGCAATCCTCCTCGCGGAAACCTTATGGGAATCTTCGCGAGTCTTCACCGACAGGGAAAAGGCCTGAAAGCAGTACGACGGCGGATATATTTCGCTTGCGCGGCTTAAGAACACTATTCTCCCCGCCGTCTAAGGCGGAAATCCTGGGCAGCGCGCCGTCGTTGAGATTCTCGAAGTGGAGTATCGTGTTCGGATGTCTTTCATGTTTTTCGCGTCGAGTTGGTCGTGTCGCGCGCGAAGCTCGAAAGAAATCGCGTACTTCACCGCGAGTGAGAATCTCTCCGTCATCGTTGAGCATTTCGGATTAGAACCTAGACTTCCGGTATTGAAGACTACGTTAAACAAAATAACTATTTCCTATTTTTCCTACATATTATGCGTGCATCTTCTTTAAGAAATGCGAAAGTTTCTAATTTCCTATGAAATAGTCGGGTTTAATCCGATCGTAGACTTTACTAAACAATTAATATAACATATAAACAATATAATATATAATATATAATTATCGCAAAACTAACTTGATTTAATCGAGTTAGAAGAATTTAGGAATATTTTATAAAAATGATTTAATTTGAAAATAATATTTAAGGAATGTTGTAATCTCTTCTCTTTTTTTTTAAGATAATTAATTTTAATTTCTAAGATTTAATTTGTATATATTATAAAAAATTACAAGAGGAAATTAGAACTCCTTTTATATTTTTATATTATCGCTATTATTATTTGTATTAATATATACTAATTATTTTAATTGCTAATCAATCAGTTATTGTTTCAACGGCTTTGCCTAAGAATTTAATCTACGTGTGCTGGAAAATGAGGTGAAACGGACATGAAGAAACCACTGACGAATTTCCGTGAATAGAAAAGAATCGCGAGAGACAGTAGAATAATAAATCTTGCTACTCAGCCATTCCGACAGTAGAATTTTGCAACGGAAAAGAAATTTCAGCGCGGCGACGACGACGACGCTTTTTCTTACTCGATATAGGAAACGCGTTTAATGGAAGAGCAGTCGACAGACGCTCCGAGATGTCTTAAAGGCCATCGGTTCGGTCGAACCTGTCGGATAACTTGGTAGTAAGACTTATCGCGTGTCGTAGAACGGTCCCGGGGAGACAAGGGTCCTCCACGAGTAGGGCAGTTTGTCGAGATCCTCCGCGACAACTATCTTCTACAGGCAGTAGAAGCCCTCTTTGTCTCTCTCGATAGTGGCTTAGAAACCGTTCTCTCTTTCTTTATAACCGCCTCCAGTTGTCCACGTTCGAAAACGATCTGAAACGTGCGACGACGATCGAATTAATTCTTTTTGCCGATCCGAAACTTATTCGGTTAGAAACGCATCACGTTCCTGCCATCGGCACGTACGCGACTCTTGTTCCTGCGGATAATTCCGATAGTGGACATCGGCTATTTAGCGTAATCGACATCCGTAGACCAAAAATAAAGCAGCGGGCATTGCTGCGGGATGTGATTGGATCCACGCCGTTTATTTTAATTTGCAGAAAACAAGGCGCGAGGATAGGAACAAAGGGCAATAATTGTTTCGTTCGACCCCACGATCCTGATCTATAAATTAACGGCTCTTTCGGGCCTCTCTTCTTAATTGGGCCGCGTATTAATCCCCCTCCAGGATGCGACCGCAAGGATTTATTTGCGGGGTGATGCGAAGGGGAAAGAACGGCGGTGATAAGAGAGACTCAGAAACTGGCTGGAAACGTGGAAGGACACGTGGGATTACGAGGTCTTAACTGTGCGTGCCAAAATGGACGAGGATCGCCACCCTTGACATTCTAGTGTGAAGATATCTGAAATACAATGCTCCGAAAAAATCCATACAGGCACAGATTTATATTTCCCATGACTTTATTATCTAATGAGAAATCTGTGAGCAATTTGAATTCTTCTTAAATAAAAGTATTAGAGCTTATAAATATTTTGGATTATTATAAGCGGTCTACGGAGTTCGCGAAATTATTATTTCTTATTTTGAATAACTTCTATTTTAACAAAATTCAATATTGACAATTTAATCTTGACAATTAATATGATATCGAAAATTGAATTAAAGAAGATTGAAAATTTTATTCATCTTTATAACAGTTTATGTAAATAACGTAAATTATTAAGTTATATTTTATATTACGTGAATGTTGATATTTGATTATTATTGCAATTCTGTATTTCCTAATTTGATTCGTATTTACGGAAATTAATGACGCGTTGTGATATTGATAAAATATAATCGTGCATTTATCTGGTTTCGCTAATAGGCAATTTTGCGCCGAGTCGTGCATCGGAACGTTACATTGTAACATTACGTATGTTAAAATAGGCGTTAATCGCACGTCGTAATTTTTCGGCGTGCAATTTGGATAACGAGCGTCGCGACCGAATGAATGCACAGACGGGAGAAAGTAGACAAATTTGATCAACGGCTGCGACACCTTGACGTCCTATTCGTTTCCGGTTGTCGCGTCAGCTTGCTGGAAGCGGCTAATTAATAATAAGCGCTTAATTATGCGAATGGATGCGCGCTTTTGTTGATTGCGAAAGCAGATACGGACGAATGTCACCCACGAGGAAAGCCTATTCGAAAGCATATTTCATGCAGCTTCGCATTCCGTGCGTGCATTTGTAAAACCGGATATACGCCATGTAGCCGTGTAACAATTGCAACATGCTACTGCAAATGCAATTATTCGTAAACTAATATTTATCAAAGACGTGTACGCATTTATCTGCGGATTAAAAAAAAATTCTTAAACAATTAGATATAAATCCGTCGCGCTTTTTTTAAAGCTCTCGACTTTTACAAAATAATGTAAAAAATTTCAAATTACATTACGCTTTATATAAGCTTCTTTGAACATTTTGCATATTGTAATTTGTGTTTTCCATCATATTTAAATCATTTACAATTTATTCATATATCAAAATCAAATATCAATATCAGAATTCTAATTCTATATAAATTAAAATAATTTACACAAAGATTAATTGGCTATTTCTATATTTTTTGCTCTATATTTTTTTGATATTTCTGGTATATAAAATAGAATACTAATTTGTATCGAGAATAACAGATATACCAAAAACCGTGTCGTTGTCAACGACACGACGTTTTATCGCGGAGATTTTCAAATGGTCCTGCGCATTTCTTGTTGACTGAGGGAAGTTAAATAGGGGTGACTCTCTCTTCTCTAGAAGAGGCTGCGCCGTAACGATTTGGAAGCCGCTTTGACGTACGGTTGCTCCCACGAGATCTTTGTGAGTAAATATATCGCGAGCATCCACACAGACGCCGGATAAGAGATAAACAGCCGCGAAATTCATCTTAATTTAAGAACACGGCTCTCGCAAAGTGTAGTCCTCCAAGTGTAGTCACGATGAAGAAAATGAGGCGCGACTAATTGAATCACGTGGAATTAGCGTGGTAGATGCGAGGGTGTCCCCGAGAAGATTAATGAAACGATTTCGTTAACGATCGCGTCATCTCGCGGCCCTTTCGAAAATCGTTAACGCTGTTGTTATCCTATCAATTCAATGATTGACAAATCGTACAAAAACATTATGTATATTCTAATATAATAATAGTGAGTTAAAAACGCCTGTTACTATATTGTATCTAATAATATTGATTAATTAATGCAATTGATTAATCATTAAGTATAATCGATTTATTTCATTATTATTAGTATAATATATTGGGATATATATTACATTTTCGTACGATCTGTTGATTAACTAATTCGTGCTTATTCGACCAGAATCGCAGGTAGCTTATCAACTTCCGTTTATTACCCACGAATTCGCGATTAATGACCACGGGATCCACATATCTGTGCCATCTACGAAGGCGCACGCGGGTGCGTGTATCGCGATCTCTAACCGGGCATTCGCGATTAGGATGGAATTTTAGGGTGTGCTTCACGACGGGTGTTTGCGACGAAAACGAGAAGGGCGGAAGTCGCACAGGCGGGTGCGCGATAATTAATAAACAAACTCATAGATATGCGATAGGACGTCGCGTGTGAGATTTACATTGGGGGGAGGAGACTTTTGCTTTTCCCTTCGCTTATCGCCGATTAGAAACGCGAGTGTTCGCGCGCGCCCGGCGACCTTCGATCGTTGCTTTAGAGTAGCTTTTTTATTTTACTTTCTTTCTCGGGAGTGGCTCGACAAAGTTGGCCGAGGGTTAAAACGTTTTCAGGCGCCTTGCTTCATAGTGAAAGTTTCGTTGCATCGCGCAAAAACAAGGGTGAGTTACGAGCGAAGGGTGAAGTCCGTCTCTCGTCGTCCTATTCTTTCTGTACCTACGTTTAGGAGTCGGATAGTTCAGGCGATACATTTGAATTTGCCACCATTACCCCACCAATCGCCCTACCGTTTATCTTCATCCCTCTCCCGAGGGATATTTCCATTAGGTAATTATCGCGTCAACGGATAAGTCTAGTCTAAGTTCTTCTTGGTAATCAATTAGCTTTCTCGATATATCGTGGGATAAATTTCTTGTTTACAGCTATTAATCGAATTAAAAATTTCAACAAATTTTTTGAAATTTTTAAAAAGATATCATATCTTATAATATGTTGATTCTTGCATTTGTTCTTGCTTCTTAAATATTTTTCTTCTTCTTGATATATTGTTTTTGTGAAAATATATTTTGTGTGTGAAGGGGTATATTTTTTATTTGCGAATAATACTCTATATTTATAAATGTTTCAAAAAATAAAAATTATCTTCTTATCGATTAGCTGACTGTTCGAGAAGAACGGTTCAGTTGATCTTTAACCGGTACTAGCGTACGATTTAAGAGCCGAATATCATTGCGATAATTTTCACCAAACGGAAATCGTGAAATCTCTGTCTTATCTTCCTAAGAGTCTTCGTGTATATACCCGAACATTCGCTATTACTGGTAGGACCGTATTTCTTCGATTATCGCGTGCGTGTGCGTCAAGACGAGCGGAATACAGGTTTTATCATTTGCTTCGTCTACGTAATTAAGGTCCCGATTAAGCGCGAATTCGGGAGCTTCTCGCCAAACAATGCGCTATGAATCAGCAACGCAGTGTTGCGTGATTCTACGAACAGAAATCTCGGTCGTCGAATAGTTTTAATCTCATATATTGTTTCGTGCACATAATTTAATAATAATTTTTCTTGTTTGATTGCAGGTAAGCGATGAACGCGATGGCCTACTTGTTGGAAGGAATTACGCTCGTGTTTTGGTCGGATCACAGAGTGACGTGAAATATAATATACCCAGTGAGTCCATTTGTACGAGTAAAAATATTTTCGCGGGCGACTCGTAATTTCGTTTGTTTGGCTGACGCGTGTATCTAAGAAATGGCGCACTTTGCTATGTTTTTGCGGCATTGCACGATAAATTGTTCGAGTAGAATAGATCGCCATTTACGTAAACATGTCCACTCGCACCACTCGCTGTATATTCCGAGCAAAGAGGAATATAATAAAACACTGTGAAGGATCGCGATACTGCGAGAAGTTAAATGGATAACATAATGGTCCCCGGGTTAACGCAAGAGCATCCAGAGCGACGCGGTGGTAGGGCAAAGGCGCCGGAATTTCAGCCATTTTCTTCGGGATTCGTCTCGCACGCGTATTTTTCGAAAGGGCTGACTATAGAGGGGTCGTCCGGGTTTCGCGATCTCCGCGTAATCTTATTTGCAATATATCTCTGTGAGAGGAAGGTCGCGACGAGAGACCGATCCGTCGTTTTCTAGCGAACTTTTACTTTATAATCTTGCGTTTCTCGCTCGATGTTTCCAACATTCTCGATGTCGTCGTCACAGTATCTCTTTCTCTCTTTTTTTTTTTTTTTTTTTTTTTTTTTTTTTTTATCGAAGTACGTACGACATACTTTTACGAGTGTTCTAACACGAACTATAAATTTCTCATTTTATGCCGGCCGTTAAACGTTTTGCTACGACTTTTCTACGGCGAAAAAACGCATCGGCAAACAAGTGCGTTGCACTTTTGATAATTCACAGTTAGGCCCGCAGCTATAATGACTTACGGCGCAAATTCTTCGATCGCGAAAACCATTGCCTCTTGGCGTACAGTGGCACGGAAGTGACTTTGTCGTAAGGGTGATATCGAGGGACCGTTTACGCCGTCGTTCCCCTATTCCGGTTTACGGTGGTTTAATTATCGACTGAACCGGCACGACGATAAATCTCGGCAGCTGCTTAACGCTGAGAACGGTGGAGTGCAGTTGGGAAAGAGCGGCGCAACAGTTCGACGAAATTGACGTCCTCGAATTTCTTGGCTTCTCTTGATAAATTCATCGTGTCGCATTTCACTCGCGACGGTCGCGCGCACAGTCGCCGGATAAATTATACTCGTGCTAATTTCGACGTTTGAACATTCGATGATAAACGGTGTGGCGGGAGAAGGAGAGAAGGCAAGCTGCGCGATCTTAAAAATAGGATTTCTCTCCCATAGGGAAATCTAATTTCTCTTCCGGCGCGCGCTCTTTCGCCAAAGTTCGCGATAAAAGTTAAATCGGAATTAACGAATTAAACAGTTCAACGAACGGCTTTAAATAAATCCTGCGAATAAGAAGGAAAGTTCCATAATCGTCGAAAGTTCGATGACTTTTAGCAGATAGATGCTACGGGAAGATGGTAGCGTTTTATTTGCAGATAGATAGATAGATTCGGCTCGCGGAAATTATAATATATATATTTAAAAAAAGGTTTATTACATTATGTATATATATATATATATACAAGAATTATAAGTTAAGTTATAATGAATAATGAGATAGATATTAGCAGAGCATATATATATATTATTCAATCTGTATCGACGAAATTGACGTCCTCGAATTTCTTGGCTTCTCTTGATAAATTCATCGTGTCGCATTTCACTCGCGACGGTCGCGCGCACAGTCGCCGGATAAATTATACTCGTGCTAATTTCGACGTTTGAACATTCGATGATAAACGGTGTGGCGGGAGAAGGAGAGAAGGCAAGCTGCGCGATCTTAAAAATAGGATTTCTCTCCCATAGGGAAATCTAATTTCTCTTCCGGCGCGCGCTCTTTCGCCAAAGTTCGCGATAAAAGTTAAATCGGAATTAACGAATTAAACAGTTCAACGAACGGCTTTAAATAAATCCTGCGAATAAGAAGGAAAGTTCCATAATCGTCGAAAGTTCGATGACTTTTAGCAGATAGATGCTACGGGAAGATGGTAGCGTTTTATTTGCAGATAGATAGATAGATTCGGCTCGCGGAAATTATAATATATATATTTAAAAAAAGGTTTATTACATTATGTATATATATATATATACAAGAATTATAAGTTAAGTTATAATGAATAATGAGATAGATATTAGCAGAGCATATATATATATTATTTTAGACATCAATCTGTATAATATACAGCTAATTTATTTTTTTGCATGACACGAGAGAAATATTTTAATTCTTCTTTTTTTCACCTCCAGATTCTTCCAGTTTATCTAACAATACGTAATAGCGACTACATTCTTTGTCCGAGCATCGTGAGCTATCCTCATTGAAAAAGGTCATTTCTCACGTCGGCCTCCTGAGAGCACTTCATTAAGATGGTCTATCAAACGACGGTCTTTCAAGCGTTTCGACAAGAGACCGTTTTCTCGACCTGACCTTGTCGAAGGCAGGGGACAACCGGACCCTTGAAACACGTTCACGAACGTTTTGTAACGAAGGGCAAAGCGCCGAGCAAGGTTCCTTCCTTCGAAATTCTGATGAAGAGAATCGAGCGAAAGCTCGATGAAATCAACTTTCTGACATCTTACCTTAGCGTTATTCTCTAGAAAGATTCGATCGTCGTCGAAAAACCCTGTTCTTGAAGACTCTTTGTCTGAAGGACAGAAGAGCCCATATTAACGAAGATGATCTTTGCCCGATTCCTTTATGTTTCAAAGATCTTCGTCATGAAACTGTTCGATTTCGCAAATTAATGATGCGAATCGGAGATTCTTATCATATTTTATTTTTATTATTATATTATAACATCTTTATTGATAAAATTACGTAGGAAAAGATGATATAAATAATTGCATGAGAGATTTCTCAACTGTATCTTCTTTTATGCATTTTATATTTAAAATTTTTTTTCTGTACAAATTTATTTACTAACAGTTTCCGCAAACACATTAATCGCACCAATTTTAACATTAGCTATATATTCATGCTGACCTGTGCTGCGTTACTATTTTTTTTTTTTTGCAAACGATATCCTCGAATACGACTCTTCGTATCCGGCGTTTTATCGACTTTCAGCGAGTCGCAACTATCCGCGGAAATAGGGTCGTAAAACTTCGATACTTCCTTCCTTCCAGCTGCACGACGTTCTCAACGATTCTAGAGATAAGCCTAAAGACAATAGGGTGTGCTAGTAGGAAATGACAGCCCACGGGGCTCGAAGATCTAACCCAGATTAAGGGTCGTGAAATCTTTCTTGCGTACCTTCCTCTCAGCCTCTCTCGCCCACGCCGCTTTTCCCCGCATCATTTTAGAAACTTGGCGAATCCCCACTCACGAGAGTACCCACTCGAGTTCCCGGCCAAAACACTTGCCAAGCTACACGTCCTTTGAGGAGGGAATAAAAATCGGGGATGGGAAGAATGAGGAAGAGAGGCAGATCCTCACACCGAAGCATAACCGAATATATCCAAATCCTCCGCGAACGAACGCAGACACGGCGCCTACTCGGAGGTAAAGATACACGGTGTGCTCTTGAGAAAACTTATACAGTAATGGCGGGTTCGTTTCCCGTCTGACCGCGACGGTTTTCCCTAC
Organism: Formica exsecta; assembly: GCF_003651465.1. Taxonomy (NCBI): domain Eukaryota; kingdom Metazoa; phylum Arthropoda; class Insecta; order Hymenoptera; family Formicidae; genus Formica; species Formica exsecta. The sequence continues at coordinate 323,267 of NW_021849885.1, read as the reverse complement.
CTTGAAAGATTATCCCTGAGTGGCGGCGTTTGCGTCCCCGAGCATTTTGCGTGTAACGTGACGCGTAAAGTGGTAAGATAAAAACCGCGGGAACCACGAAAAAGATATCCCTGAATTGTACTTGAAAGAATAATTGCTACATTTATGAAGAAGAGGTCAATTGTGACAAAGAACATTCTCATAATACTGGTGATAATCCAAATTTTTAATCGCTATATAAAATCGAAGCAGGGAATTAAATTCCTAATTTAAATATATGCATATGTGCATACATGGCTTTTTTTATAAAACTACACACTGATTAATTTTTTCCTACACAAAAGACCGTACATATAAATACTCATTTAAAAAAATAGCGGCTGCAAAAAACGCGAGAAGAAATTTTAAAATTAACCAATAGAAATGGATTTTCCAATTTTCTCTAATGTTGAACATAATCGCTCGCAGTGTAATTTCTTTTGTATACGCCCTGCCGTAATGCTTTCTCCGGAATCTCTCGCGTCTACTAAATCAGCCACACTGTAACTATGCCTAATCACTAACTGCAGTCAAACGACGCGTTAATCCACGGAGCAAAGCCGATCTCGAATCTATGCAAATACAATTACCCTTCTCTCTTTGCTGTCGAGCTCACCAGCGCTCTCGGCGCGGAGATCGGTCGGTTCTTATCAGATCGTTTCTCAGAGTATCGTGCAAACGAGGCAGGATCATCCCCGGGACTATGATAATGCAATGGGGAGAGCTTTATCCCGTGGGATTAGCCAGGTCCGCGGAAAGGTTTTTTTCCTGCAAAGTTTCGAGGCACACCAAAAAGAATCGATCGCGTTTTTATTTAGGTATAATATCGCATTGTCTTAAATTTGTACAAAGACATGAAAATATTAAAAGTTAAATGAAATTTGTACTTTAGATCGTTCTGTAATTTAAAAATTTAATTGCAAATAAATATCCTGAATATATGAAAACAATGCTCACGCATTTTATAAAAAATACAAACATCTAAATTTTTGCTAAGAAAGGGTCGCTTTTAATTTCGTCAGGAATTACTTTCGTATAAAAGAAAGCACGATGTAAAATCTATTTTATACATATATTATTTTATTATGCCAAAATTTATCCTTTTTTACTATCTAACTTTATATAAGAACTAATATTATTGGACGCATTGAATACTTTCCGCCAATTTAAATTAAATTAAAGATTTTAGGTTTTTAGAATTCCTGCAACTTTTTGTTTAATTTTTCCTCGTTTTACTACCATTTTCGCTTCAATAGTGAACATTTGTGTATGCGTTGTTCTTCGGAAAATCGAGCACCGCGAATTACGGCTTTTAATCCCGAAAGTGCACTCTCGGTTTGCCGTAGATACCGTATTCAACTATCAATACGAGCCGCATATCGTGAAATTCGTGTCGTAAATCAGGTTTTAACTAAAGGCCTTTGGGTGAGTGAAGAGAGCCTCAACAAATCGATGCGCCATACTAGATCGTGCACGTCGCGACCTCGTGCGTATTTTACCTGTCGAGGGATAATGATTGCGGTGCATCACTTGTTCGACGGCTCGGATGATCAGCGTCTCGATGCGAAATGACTTAAGCTTCGTTATCCCGCTCTGCCGTTTCTCAGCCGTAAGATTAGTTTGATTTTGATTTCTCTGAAGCGACCCTCTCCTATTCCTTACGAAAATTATGATGTGACATTTTCGATGCATATTCAGATATGTATATATATGTATGAATTATTTTAATTTAACTCTTTCGTCTATCACATTTGTATCGTTAATTTTATTCATACAAAAAAGAAAATATCTAATTTTATTCCGTAATATACAAAAAAAATTGACCATTAAATATTGTAATCATTTCAGTAGTATTCACTCATTTATTTTTTACTTTGTTCTTGGCATTTCTTAAATGCAATTATAAATGTAAGATTAATATAAATTGTTTTATACAATCTAGATATAATTGTAGTCTGCGACAAATTTGATTTAAAGCTTCAGAGTGCCGTTCTCTCTCAGAGAGATCGAATACCTCACAGAGTACATTCTCGGGAAATCCCGAGACATCGGAATATACGCGGGGGAGTCGATGGAACGCCGGGAAGACAAAGGAAACGTTGCGGTTGAATGGTCGAGAAGAGGAAAATTGAGAGACAACGGTGTCGGCGGCGCTCAAGATTTGAATACGCTCGGCCGCTGGATGATAATTATCTTCGCGCAAACTCTTCCAGCCTCTTCTCTCGCGCGTTCGAGACGATCGCGATGAAGTCGTGTAAAGTCGGTTGGATACGTTCTGTTGGTTTTCCACGAACGCAGGATGTTTTCGCAAAGCCTCGCGTACAGACAGTAAACTACTCGCGCTCACGCCAGAAATAATCGGACAGCGAACTTGGACTCGTAAAAAGCAGAGTTACATCTGCCCGGGATCACTTCTCTTATCATTCTCATCTCGCAACTGGATTACGATCGCGTAGAGAGAACGCGCGCATGTGATGCAGCTCGCGAATTCTTCGATTACGCGTCGCATTGCATCGCATTGTTTCGCGATTGCTCACTGCAATTCTAATCGATCGATCGGGATCGATGCAAGATCCAAGATAGAGCCGTTTTACTGCGGCTCTCGCGATGGATAAGAGGCGGCACCGACCATTCGGTATAGCCGATTCGTGGCGCGATAAAAGAAAATTACACGCCCGGCGTAAATCGAAATGCACCCTGCGTCGATACTCATACATTGACGGTTACGAGCCACGGTTATGTCCGCGTGCGTGCTGGACCTTTGATAGTACAAAATGCATGCCCGTGATACGCGATGTAGTTTCTTTTGCGTCGACGGTCGACGGTGCGGCGATTGTATCTGAATATAATGCAAACAGCGAAGTCGGTAGTCGATAATTTTTTTCAGTGCGTGTTTATCACGACATTGTCCGGTCACTTAAAACGAAGTATTGAATTAACGTAATTCTCATGTGCATTACAAAGTCTTGCGATTTATGTTCTGAACATATCGTAAATAATCTGAAAAAGCTGACTGATAATTAAAAACAATAATCTCAAAGGTTTCTCAACTGTTTTAAAGAATATTTATTTTTAGTAGTAAAATATTTTAATTTGTAATATTTCAGAATCGGAAAACATTTTTGTATATATAAAAAAAATAATTCTTGTATAATATTTAAAAACAAAAGCTTTTTTTATTGTCAATCGTAAAAAAAAAAAAAAATTATTTTACATTTATAAATTATTTTATTCTAAAAGATATAAATATTTTTATAGAATACAGACTAATATATATGATATTTCATATTATGTTTCGTCTAGAATATTGCCAGAAATCATTACGAGTTATGTAGACTTTACATGTTGCCTTCGTTGTTACGTTGCTTAAATCGCTTTTGCTTGAATGCAAGATAAAACAAGAGAAAGGGATAGAAACTCGAGGATATAATAATCTACCAGATTTTAAGTTTCTTTATACATTCTTGAACAAACAAAGCCGTGCTGCAGAAATACATTCTCTTAAAAAGTTCGGTATAACTGCAAGAAGGTTAAAGGTAACGAAGAGAAGTAACCAGTGCTACCGGTATCTTGCAACAAAATGGTTGATTTTTATGAGCCCCAAGGCTCGTTTTTTTTAACATTATCCGAACTAACTATAATACACTGTTTTGTCTTTTATCGTTCACACAGAGTATTAACTCCGTTTTTTGTAATTAACATGTTTCATAATTATCAGAAAAGATTATGTTAATACTTTTTTCAAATTTGTATCAAGAATGACACATTGACAAATTACTAAAATTGAAATGACGAAAGACATTGTAGTTTTGATTGCTTTATTTTTACAAAAATGACATTTACGAGGTACAATCATCAGAATAGAGGGCCTTTTATGTACGTTTCATGCATAAAACGGGGTCTGATCGAAATTATGCACCCGGCAATAGGTCTCCGTTGTAGCGCCGTGTTCCGATAATATACGGGGCTATATCCGTTTTTACGCCACTGCGATCAGGGATTGTGAAATCGCGTTAAACTCCCCTCTGATAGGCGATTATGTTCAACGAACCTTTTGCACTTACGCACGACATCACGCAGCCCTCCGGATTTAACCAACGACAGGCTCGTGCCTGGATGAGACAAAAAAAGTTCATCGCCAATAAAACAGAATGCGAGGAGTTTACCGTTAATAGCGTAAGTGAAATACGGCGCTTGCAGTCAGACTCTGTGTAATGAAATTGCCACATCTAGCTATAAAATCGACTATCAACATAGAATTCTAGGAGTATTAGAAAGATTTTAAAGTACAATTGCATGAACAACTATATATAAGTATATATTTAATTCTAAGATTATCACAAACACAGTCTAATGGGTAAATAAAGAGGCATATAACGTTAAATTTATTCAAAATTTATTCAGTCTATATTCTTTCTGTAAGAAACAGAATTTATATCGATTTTATATCTTTATTGTTGTTGCTTTAAATTTATTCAAATACTGTAGCAAATAGCTAAGATAATCCTACGTCAAATTAATCTGCTGGTTCAAAGAACCCGCCTGAGCGAGGGTTTAGCTGGGGTAACAACCTCGACGTTTAAACTCACACAAGGTCAGCATAAAGAATTGTATGTCGAGCTAATATCACTTCCGTTTCCTTCGCGACACAATGAAGCTTAATTGACCGGAAGACGTTAACGCGCTGCTGCATTTCTGAACGCTCGTCGTTCTCAGCCGCATTATTTGCCTCTTTGATCGACTCTCATTAAATCGCATTAGCACCGCGTATCGAATCGCCGCATAATGTCCCGCAGTGAAAAGTTTTCCTATTAAGGAAATGTGTCTCGGTTGTATCAGACTTCTGACGTATTTTAACGGCTCTCTTTCGGCCGCGAACGCGAAATAGTTGACAGATCTTTAATGAAGTGACATATCACATTAATGTCTTGCCATCAAGAATCATTTCTAAATATGAGTTGCAAATTCAATATCCTGTTGGATAAATTACTAGTATACTAATGAAGATATTATAGAACAATCGAATAATTCTTTAATCGCAAACCGTTAAACTTATTGTAATCACTTCAATAATATCCTTAAAATTTCGATACAATGGCAATTCGCTGTAGCTTACTCAAGTATTCATCTATAAGAATTTATCTATCTTTTCCGACTATTCTCCTTTTCCAACCTCACATATTCCCATTAATTTCGAAGAGTATATTCTCGTAGAGAGAAAACAATTGAACATCTGGGTTCCGCAAATTGGCATCCGTCTTTCGATATTTCATTCGGCGGCTATTGTTGTTGTTCGCGCGAATGAATAGTTAATTTTTCGCTGGCGCGGCGCCGTATAAAGTGGGGCAGTGTGTACCGATCTGTCAGAGAGTGTGTCGATATTCCGATAGTATACATTATTCCCCAGGTTGCGTTCATCTGGTCCGGCGCGCTAACGTCGTCTCGTGTGTCGATCGATGCGTCAGCCCATCGATCCGATCGATGAAAGGTCTGATTTCCATATGCACCAGACCACTACTACTATTACGGCGCGCATTCGTATTTCGTCCTCCCTGTAACAGTGCAAGGCGCAGCATCGGCGTCGCCTGCATTGCCGTCGGTTATTGCATCGCAGTCAATATCAATCGACACTGTTTCAACATTAATCGCCGCTTTCGCGCGGGCGTTCGCCGGTTTTTGCCATATTATTTTAAAGTAACGGGAATGTGATCCCGCGTATTTGTGCGGGTCACTGTGTGTAACAAAAATGCATTTTGCGTACGGGAAAAAATTATTTAAAGGAAAGAAGTCAGCGGGAAACTATAGCGGGGATAGAAGTAATAAATATTATAATAAAGTTACGATATACACACTGAAGTTTTACAGAAACAAAGTAACGGCATACAATATTGTTTCATACCGGTGAAAGCAGAGATTTATTTCATCTGTCGTTTTGCAACATAATTTACAACGTAGCAATGATTACGAGAGGGTAATTATAATTTTGAGGATAATAATTCAGGATTTAATATATATTCGAGATTTAAATTCAGGATTAAAGTGAGAAAGCACGCACAGTATTGATTTTTGAATCAACGTATTCACTTTTTCTCGATTCGCTAATGTCGCGTTACCTCGCCGAGGCAATCTAGGCATGTACAATTATTCCTGGACAAGGGTCATTCGAAGTACACGTCGACAGCGGCAGGATCGAATTGCTCGTTTCCATTGACCCGCTCGTCCTGTCATTCGACGCCGCAGGGCCGTCAAGGGCGGATACCCGGGCGTCCTGCAGTGATGTTATCCCCGAAATTCACCAGGCGCAAAGTGCACTTCGCTTTTCAGCAAACGAGTTCCCTTGCACAAATATTCTTTTTGCAAAACGGAATGTTACTTTAATGAATATTGTGATATAATAAGTCTCTCTCTCGCGCGCACGGGCAGGCACGCAATTCTAATCATTGAAAATCAACAGAATAATGATGGTAGAGAGATCGCGATATTATATTGATTTTATTTATCTTTCCTAAAATTTTCTTATGTGCTTTGAATATAAAAATACACAATTATTTAATATATATTTTAAATACGAGGAATATAAGACAAAATTTTAGACGAATAAAATTATTACGTGATTGTCTTCCTTAAACTTGACGTTTCTGTAGCTTTTTCGTCTATAATGATTTTATCTTACGCAGAATAATTTATTTTATAATAATTTCACAAATCATCTCGTGATTATTCACAAAACGCGTGTTACGTATTTCGCCGTAACAATGTGTCGCTTGATTTCTAGCACGATTCGCGTACGATTCGCGAATGCGTATGAGGAATTTTCAAGAGGAGGGCTCGCTTCGTCGGTCAACCAGCAACGATGATGCGCGTGTTTTCATGGATCGCTAATGCGAGGAGTGCTGACGCTGTTGTACACGACATCGTGTGTTTCGTTATGCGTCCCGAATAGTGGATACGGACATACGTATGCAACATCTCGATCTGGGATGTCCCGCGAATTGCGTTTCCGTGCTGCAACCGCGTGCAACCTACGCTAGGATTCCATAGTCGACCGATACGTTTTATCGACCGCGATGGACCGCGGCGAAACCGGAAATGGGTCAGAGCCGAACAAGGTGCATTGAATCCTACGATTCCGCGCCCGCTGCTTTATTACCGTGTGAGCCACGGCGGGAGTGGTCATTAATGTGTGCGATATAGGAAAAAAAAAGCAACTCTCTTTC
>NW_021849885.1:308951-315916 GCF_003651465.1 Formica exsecta | reverse complement strand
TTCTTTCCCTTTCCATCTTTCACGGGATACGTTTATTTTGTTCGAGCGCGGAAACCAGCGGCCTCGTTGTTTTTCTCGAATAATGGAACAATATCTGGTGCCGCGGAAATGGAAATATATTTAATAACCGATACGCACGGCGCGCGCGTTACACGGCTGCGGCGGTTCGGACATGCGGTTTGTTTTGTCCAATGTGGATTACGCGTTGATGGAATATTATCGATACGCCGGTAAGAGATTTCGAACAGTAATGCATACACTAAAATTTTATGCGTCGAACATCACGGATTTTTAATGAGAAAATTGATGAAACGAAAATTATTATTCTAGTTAAGAATAATATTTATTCTTCACTCGATTATGACTTGATATTATATTAAAAGCGTAAGCTTCACTTTACGAATATTTCATAAAATGAAATGAAATTACTATTTAGCAAGATATTTAACGTTACAAGAGCAGTGTGTAAAATGAAATTATTTCACTTTTGACGCTCGCGATGTGTCCAGGAAGCGCAATATTTTCTATGAGGTGAAAACCATGAGGTTTTAATTATCCGTGTTGTCTTTCCAACGAAGAGAGAGCTGATGTTGATCGAGAGAAACGTTTCCATTCCCGCCATTTGTCTCGTTGTCTCACGTCTTCCCGCGGGAAAACGCCCGCGTGCGGGACGTGCCAGCGATTTGTGTATTTTGACGAGTTTCGAGCTCGTCAGAACCGGATGTCTCCACTCCGGAGACCCGAGAGGCGCAACCAGCTGTCTCTGGTTTTGGCTTCCCTCAACACCCGCCGCCATCCCGAGCTCTTCCCCCAGAACGCATCGTTACAAATGCAAATAGCACCTCGTACGCATTTTTTTTTCCGCTTCACGCCACGGCGCGAGCAGGAGAACGCGTTCCGCTCATGGGAAGGATTATTAGCATAGGAAAGTTAAATGAAATTTACGTGCCTGTATCCGTCGCATTGTGTCGTTGAAACATATTTAAATACAACAAAACATATGCAAAAACGAATCGATTTACGATAATATCCAAATAAATCTTCCCGGAGACTCTCAAACGATGTTATACGCCACTCAACAGTACGCAAACATGGTAATTCGGTTTGAGAGGCATGAATTATGAGATTTTTTATTTTGTTTAATATTTAAATCATGTATGCAAAAATAGTACTTCTATCCATTCATACACATAAAACAATATAAAGAGAATAAAATGTTTAAAATAATAATTTAATAATATATTCCAATAAAGTAGTAATAACGAATTTTTGACAAGTTTTTTTGACATTTTTAGACGTACAAATATTTTTGTAGCCATCGATTTCGTTTGCTAAAAGAATAATAATTAAATTTATAGGATTTATATTATTATCTCGTTTAATTCAAGATACATTTTCCGCAGAAGATACAAGAATCCCTTTGGCTCGTCCTTTCTAACATTTTTGACATATTATTATTTTCTCCACGCGCGCTTAATAAATCCCTCTCGCCGGAAGATTTTATGAAAACGTCGCAATAAACACTCGGAGATGCCGGTTTTTCTTCGCTTTTACCGAATTCCGCCGCGCTTTCCCGTCGTGCGAGAAATGCCGGTACTGAATCATTTTACCTTACTTTCGATTCGGCGGGCGGAGGAGGAAGGGGAGGGTGAACACACACCCGCACGCGTAGCAAAATAAAAAAAAAGAAAAAGAGGGGAAAAAAGGGAAGAAAGGGGAGAGGAAGAAAAAGAAAAAACGCGTCAACGAACCGGTGTCGATGGCGCCTGCGCCAGCACGCACCGTCGAGTATTCTCTCACGGCGTGGCGCCGCGACGCCAGGCGTCGTCAGTAGCGCGGCGTGCGCCGTCATACTCGCACGTTACTCCTCATCGAGCCGCGCGTGCATATGCAGTGCGCGTAGTCGCACGCTCTCGTCTTAGATAGTCTATATAATCTTCTCCTTTTTTAGCAAATTACCGCAAACTTCTTAAAAACAAACTTAAATAATTTCTTTTTCTTCGAATCGTAATACACGTTAAAATCTCGGATCTTAAACAATTGCGAAGTAATTGTAAAAATGACATAAATCTCAGATAAATGAATTATCGGGGTGATGAAGGAACTTAGGAGCAATATTGAATAAATTTCCCATGTATTTCGAACTAAGCGAAGTATTCGTTGGAGTTTTTATCAAAATCTAATTTGAATTTTTTTTTTCATTAAAGTGTAATGAGACACGATATTATCAGCAATGGATAAATGTGTAAAGTTCACCATTGCGCAACGCTGGACTTCGTTGAGGAGAGACGAAGTGCTAGTACAAAGAAGTGTCGCCGAGATGATCTAGAAATAGCGCTCGCGAGAACATTCGACAAGAAGAAATAAACGCTAGAGCTGAGTGAAGAGGAACGATTAAATTGCAGTTACTTTTTTTTACATTTTTTGCGGGATATTGAGTCTAATAATTTTTGGAAAACTCATGCGAAATAATTAAACGAAGAGACATTAAAATCGTGCTCTCACTGTTCTACGCGATGTATAATTTAAAAAAAATTTAAATTGTGCGCGCGCGAGGAAAAACCAGCCGCAGTGTAACTCACGACATCGCTTGGAAAACGTTTTCGGCCCGGCGTCGACGTCGTTACTCTTCCGGTTTTCGTGCGCCACCCGTATATATTCAATACGCGAAACGTGCGCACACGCGGCTTTCGTGCCGGAATAAATCGCGATAAATCGCCGCCGATTCGTGCGGACGAGCTGCGGCGGAGCACGTGTCACACTTCCACGCCAATTTTCGACCGATGTCGAATCGTTCTATTCATGCCCGTTCGATTCATATTATAACCAGTTTATTACCGTCTTCGCCATCGTTAGCAGCTGTTGACAGTTGGGTCATTTACTTATCTGTTATACGTCATTTATATCAATTATAATTCGATAAGTTGACAACAAACTTGTTGAAATACTTTGAATAGAACTTTATCGCATACATTCCAACTTGTCGATATCTCTCGTCTGATGATTACTTGCCATAAGATGCCAGGCGAAACGCGTATATAATCGAGTATATCGCTCATAGATGATCGTTTGAACAGATATCGGATTATCTTGGGAAATTGCGCTTCCTGTTGCATCGAGTTTACATTGTGACTGTTATGACTGAATATTGCAAGACCGTAGATGGTTTGCATCACTGATCAAGCCTCGCCGGCAAGCTATGAAAGTGTCATGAGAAAATTGTGAAATCCCGGAATTTACGCGATCCCGTGAGGATTCCAATCGAAGTGGAAGATTCCTGGAATTACTGAAACGACATGGCGACTGGCCAGGAAGGCAAGGAATCTCCCAGGTATTACTTTTGATATATATTTTATAAATAATCAGAATAATGTTCTAATTAAATTGAATATGTTTATATCGCGAGGAGAATTCATTAATGAAAAAAATTGCATATAATTAATTTTTATTTATTATATCAATTCGTTTCTATGGATATTATTTACTCCGATTATAATAATAAATGGCATATCTCTGTGGAGTCAATTATCTTCTCGAGAAAAATTTCGAAGAAGAGATTAATGTTGTGCTTGTTAACATCCAATCAAGCCTTCGGAGTCTCTAATCAACAGGATTCTTCGCTTTCCGCTTAATTGCGCGTGGCGGTAGCCTCATTAACAAGACGCGCGATTAATTGCTAATGGATAATTAAATCCCAATTAGTTTCTCATTATCTTTACATTGCGTGTATGTACTTGGCATGCGTCTTCCGATACGTTACGGCGATTCAATCATTGTAATTCAATCAAGGGAAATGGAGAGAGAGGAAGAACCGCACACTTACAGGCGCGCGCGGATTAGTTCGAAAGCGAATCGAGAAATCCGTTTTTACCGATACGTCGGAATTAAATCCCGGGGTGAGGCTTTCTATCTACTCGCGATGGTAATCGCGGCACGTACCGCGACATGACGACGCGGTCCATGTGCGTCGGGGACGTCTATGAACGTGACTGACCATCATGCGACGACCGCTTGCAATTGTGCTCATCATTTTGCTGTCGAGTGTTACGTGCGAGCTCGTCCAATATACGCAAGGCGTAAAAAGCGCAAGTGGAGCTTGAAATGTGCAATGGCAACTGTATAATGAGTAATTAAAAATTAGCCTTATTATTACGCGGAGAGAAATGTATTGCTAATCTTGCTTCGGGTCGCAGAATACGCTTTTATCACAATTCGTCGTAAAAACGTTGAAAAAGCGAACACGCTAAGCAACATAAATAAATTTTAAATATTTTGTATCGCGCTTTGGCGTATGGCGAGATCAGCTATCGGTTCCTATATAAAAGCATCATATTACATCCATGCATGCTTCTCATAAAATCACGCAAATGCCGTTCATTCTCGTAAATTCGCCAGTCTAATATGTAGTATGCGGTATATGTGAAAATAGATTGCTATGAAATAATGGCTTTCATAAAATATGATTGCGCACATAAACGTATAAATTTCGCGTATAATTTTAAAATTCTTGACCATGCTGTCGTGCTTCTCGTAATATATATACTCTCCACAAAGTACGGTACAATAAAATATCGCGATCGGCATCGATCGTCTTAAGATGATCTCGCGTGGATTCCTCTGACATTCTACTCGATATAATCTCCATCCAGTAGATATTTAAGAGGATAGAAGCAGATCGGTAAAGATGGAAATGGACATGAAACCATCGCTTGTACAAAATATTTTTTCGTTTGTCTCATCATCATTTTTGCGCATGATGGTTGTCGAGTCGCGGAAGCAAAGAAATCCAGCACGCATTTTCACGAGATATTAGTTTTTCGTGGCAAAGGTAAAATTTCGCTGAAAAGCCATTGGCTGTTTCGATGAACTTATCTATATCTCTCGAATCATATATGCATCGCTGCCATTTTATTTTGAATGTTAAGTTCGATGCATGTTACATGTTGGATATAGAAGATCTTTTCAATTATATTTTCCATTGTTTTCTACACGAGAAACATGATTTTTATAAAAACTCGTGAAATCCTCAAACGAAGTATATTCAATCGAGTATATTTATACGCCAAATAATTATAAAGCTTGCAGGCAAAAATATTTTCCAGATGACGAGAAAGCTGTTATCGAATTACACATATTTTCAGAAGACCTTATATGCAGCGTGAATGAAATATAAACGAATAATAAATCGCTTGAAAAAGAGAATATTGAAATGAATATAAAATTAATATAAATATGAAAATTATTAGTAAAAATGTTTATTTTGTTCATTAGATAGTTTTACTAGAAAAATAATTATAGATAGAGAATAAAAAATTAAAATAGATATCGTGCACAAAAGGATTTCTGCGAAAGCTATTGTTCATGAATATAAATCACGTTGGATCGTTCGAGAAAAAATATTATTCTGGCACAATATTGTTGTATGCAACATGAAGACGGTGGAAATCTTGAAATAAAAGAGCAATATTTTTTAGTCTAGCATTACCGGGTTGCATCGCATGAAACGGCTTGAAACAAAAGTTCGTTGCATGTTGAACGAGCTGATAACTATGATAACTACTTGCAGTAGTCGGCTAACAAGCAGGATTCCCGTACACATCCGCGTGCGCTATTGAATCCAATAAGGTGAATGCACTCGACCTTGTCGAACATTGTTGCATATACATGAAATGCGGAGCTATTCCGATACATTTCGACATAGATCCTTGATACATAAAGTCGTTCTCTAACGTTTATGAAGCTTGCGGTACGACATATTAAATGAAAACGGAGACACAACTACTTGATTCGCGCAAGCAAGTTAACAAAATATCTGTAAACCATATTCATACGGCATTTATTGGCTGATTATTTTATTTTGTTCCCCATAATACGGCGAATATCGAAGCAGCAGAGTAATATACATTTATTCCAAATGCCATTAATATTAATTCCATTATCGAGTGCCGCTGTAGTTAAATAATTCGATTTTTCTTTTTTTTTTAATGCTCCCGGATAATTCCGGGAATATTTTAACTTACACTCTTTACATATCAAATCCGAGAAATGTGCGAAATTTGCGCAGAAAATAATTTTGCGAAGCCATCGACAAACGGAAACTCGCATCGCACTACAAACCGCGAGCGAGTTTCCCGGCGGAAAGGCAACAATGATTTAAGATAACGGCGAGAGATGCCAGGAATTGACAAATTGCCCTAGACTGCAAGACCGACGCGGATAGAAAGGCGTCGTAAGATCGGCTAAAGGTGAAGAGTAATATGTCGCGGTAAGGAAAGAAAGGTTCTCCCACACGAGATCGACGGAGGGCACGTTGGAAGCTAGGGGAGGGGGAGACAGGACAATAGGACCGATAAATAAATCCGTAATCGGTGGTCCACCAGGTTTAGCCTGAAATGGCTCGATTGGCTCCTAAAGGTGATTTCCAGGAGGGAAACCGGGTTCGGGCAAGAAAAGCTCTTTCACGCTCTTCATCTCTCTTTCTTCTTGTTGCCTCGGTCATCGGTATATCTTGCCGAAGGGCTTTACTTTCTCATCCCATTCCACCCTTTCTCACCTTTCTTTTCCCTTTCGCTTCACGGTCTCTCTGTTATTTGCCGTCAATTCGTCGTCACCGGATAAATCCGTGCACGTGAAAAATTGCAAGTAAGAAGAGAACTTGTAATTAACTTCTCACCTTTTCGCCTCAGTCTTCAACATGCCGTATATAAAAGAATGTACTATTTATTTGCAAATTGTGTATATGTGATTACGGAAATGATCGTAGATATATATTGGGTTGAACGGAAAGTTTGTTCCGTTTTTTACTAAGAGATGAAGACCGAAAAAACGGCACGAACTTTCCGTTCAACCCAATACAATAACTTTGATCTCATTTGAAAGATAATTTAAAACCGAACAAAAAATTTCCTATAAACATGGGTCGAAAAATGCTTCCTTAAAAAGTTAGCGCCCAAAAACCTCTAAAA
>NW_021849885.1:284678-308799 GCF_003651465.1 Formica exsecta | reverse complement strand
GACCCATGTTTATAGGAAACTTTTTGTTCGGTATTAAATTATCTTTCAAATGAGATCAAAGTGATTGTAGTTCGCACCGTAGGTTTTGAAATAAACCAGTTAATAAACAATTTCAAATGTACCGAAAAGTGTTTTTTCGACTATTGACGATTATTCGAAAACCTATGGAACGAACTACAATAACTTTGATCTCATTTGAAAGATAATTTAATTCTGTACAACTTTTATTTCGGCACTTTTTGCTAAAAGACGCATACTTTCCCTGATATTTGTAAAAATGTAAAAAATAACCGTGATTTCAGAGGGGGCGCTAACTTAACTTTTTAAAGAAGCATTTTTCGACCCATGGTTATAAAAAAGGAAACTTTTTGTTCGGTATTAAATTATCTTTCAAATGAGATCAAAATGATTGTAGTTCGCTCCATAGGTTTTGAAATAAACCAGTTAATAAACAATTTCAAATGTACCGAAAAGTGTTTTTTCGACTATTGACGGTTATTCGAAAACCTATGGAACAAACTATTTAGAATCTTGCAAAATGTTGAAAGATTTAGCCAGGAAGATTTATTTTAATTAGAAAGATTCATTTTTAAAAATATAACCAATAGATTTTGAATAAATAATGCCATTTCCAAAATATAATTTGATTAGATTAATCGCGCGTATTCTATTATATTAATTAAAATTCATTCCACTTTCATAAAAAAAAGCGAATTAAAGTACTATAATGCGATTAAGGTACAGTCCTCAGTTTAATCGCTAAATCTGTTAACGTATCTCTGTACAATTCTGCATCTACTGTAGGAGAAAGTCGAATTAGCATGCGGACCGTAGTATATTCCATGCGAAATACGACCCTAATACTTTACTTTCATTTGCGTAGAAATGAATTGTCCGTATCATCAGCCATGCGTTAGGTACGAAGATAAGGCGTAAGCGAGTACCAATTATTGCATTCATTATGACTGGATACTACGGAATACATTGTATTCAAAGATTATCACGTTAATCGCGTTACCACTGATGACAATATGCAAAATATGGCGCGAATATGAGACATAATATTCTTTCGAACACAATTATCATGAAACAATTTTTTAAAAATTTACTGAAAGTATTGGAAGATACAAACTCGCGATAAAACGTTAATATCACATAAAGTTTTCACTAGAAGAAAGCCATAATGTTCGAATCTGTCATATGTAAAAATTGAAGCTGAGAGGATGATTTTGCGACATTATATCTATATATTCGCTGAGAATTATTTCGCGGTCAGTCAGTGTGTATTGCGTAAAAACACGCACGCACTACGAATCGTCGTTCATAATTTCTTCTCGTAATCTGCCGGACATCGCATGTGCTTCGCAGTTTACGAGCCGGTGAGACCGCACACGCGCTCGTGCCTCCGCCGAGCTCGTTTCTTTCAATAATAGAGACCATAATCGTGCGTATCCCACTTCCATTTAAGCCGGATAAGCCGCGACTCGCCGCTGGCGAGAAAGAAAATACTCGACAGCCGACCGGGCAAAACTTTTTCAATCTGCCGTCATTATGTGTGAGTTTAGTTCGCGTTGGTTCACCTCCGGTTAACTACTCTCCTCCGTAGTTCTTCCTACGATGTCCAAACTAATTTCCAAGGAGATGGGCGATGGACTTCGAAGGAGGACTGCCAGGTACCGCGAAGGAGCCGCCGTACTTTACGGAGTTACCATCTACCGCGCCGTGCCGGAAGCGAAAAGTAATTCATTAAAGTATACGACTTCCGAAGACATTTTATTCGGTCTTTAGCGTGACTTGGGGCCACCTATAATCCCATGAATATCGTCGCATGGCGTTCGCGTTTTTGGAGTAACACGCGGTTTGATTTATACGGCACAAGGCCATGGCCCGGATATACGCGTTGTAGTTTATGCGAGACATAATCATTTGCGGAAAAAATTATGATCAGTTATCTAAGTAATTTTTTAATAAAATGTAACCGTGTCAATCATTAATGAAATTGTAAAGTAGATAAATCTAATCACAAATAAGCTTTTGAGACTTTTAAAATTTTTCGTCGCGTATAAAAAAAGCATCTAAATAAAAAAAAAAGATAGGAAATTTTAAAACTGGAGGATTAACAATTATTAAGTTGTACGCGAATGAAGATGTATAGGTAAGTTTCAAGATGATGCATTATCGTGTAATATTGTAATAAAACATGCCTTTCATAAAGACTTCGGGTAATAAAACCTTTCTACAGCAGCAACACGTGCAGTCTTTCCGTTTCTCCTCCTTTCTCGCAAGAAGGTTGCGGTTTTAATTACGCACGATACGTATATCCGAAAATTAAACATAATTCCAGTCAGGGGAAATATTAATCAATAGTCTCCTTGAAGATTCATCCGAGTCCGGGGAACTCATTCCCCGTTGTTGAAAGTACACGCAAGAGAGAGAGAGAGAGAGAGAGAGAGAAAAAAGAGAAGGAACAGTCAAAAAGAAGACCGAAAACAAATTACAGCAGTCCGTCTCCTTCCGCCGCATGCGGAATCCCGCAGCGTAATTTTCTCAGCAGCGCAGCCTCCCCGCCAAGCTTTTCCTCGTCTTTTCAGTCTGACGCTGACGAGACACTTTCCTTTCTATAGCGAAGAATCGTTCGTTAGTCGTAAACCGCTGTCAAAAGATTTTCGATGAAATACATATTACCTGATATAGCCCATGACTGAAAAATCTCGCGAGAAAGTTAACATCTCGTCTTTATGAAATTTTGCTAAATTCGTCAACTCGCGTTTCTTCTTTATGCGCGTTTTCGATTGGGAATTCGATGCTTATTTCATCGCACAACCGAGTTAAATCGTTTTCCAGGTTTTGCCGTTGGTTCATATCGCTGAATAACACGAGATAGCGAATATCTATGAGATTGAATTAATGTGCAAAATTGAAAATACGGATAAGCCATCATTTTATTTCCATGTCAATATGACAGTGTTGAAAGTATATGATTAATTCCCAGAAAATCGTTCAGCAAGAAATTTTCTTGATATATTCAAGAGAAAATTTTAATATCGAAACTAGAATTTGGAGAAATACATAATTGTAACGAAATCTACTCTTTGTATATTTAACATATATTTTTACAGATGTAATAATTTGGAACTTTTTTGCAACTTTTTCTTCGCACATCGAGAAAATGATATAACGTATTTAAAAACGTTTAATAAAATTAATTAAATGAACATTAAACTTTTAATTTCTCTTTAGTCGGCTCAGAATAAAGCATATTTATAACTTTGCAAAGCCGACGAAATGCCTTTCGGGGTCCCAGAGGTGAAGAACTAACTCGCATCAACGACAGAACAAACACGAAACGCATCCACAAGAAAAAGCTTGTGCGACTAGCTAGGGAGATACAGGGATAAACAAATAGAGGGTACAAAGCCACTGTTTCTTGTAGGGTGCACGCGCAAACCTACGCGACAGGCGTGTAGATGAATCGGCATCAGCGATGAGATTCATCATACCTCGCGCGCTCTTGAAGCAATTTCATTCTCATTTTTCACATGACATTATGTTTTACTTTTTTTTTTCTTACGGAAGAATTTCAACCTTGATCATTTTGTTCAGCTTACCGTATCAATAATTTATCTTTTAAGATAAAATCGATAGAAAACATTAACTTTTTTAAAAATAACCAGTAAATATATATTATGCAATTGTGTGCAATATCTTTTATTTTATTTTAAGATTATTGCAGAGTTATTACTCTGCTTAATGACTTTTAAGAGTTAATAATACGAAATGTTATTATTTAATTAATAATGTCATTGTCATTATTTCATTAAATCAGAACAATTAACATTAAATAAAACAATTAATGCTTTTTTTCGGGAACATATTTATCGTCGAGCTTTTCAAGATACGTGTAACTAACGAGCTTGAAATGTAATTAAATTTCACAAACCGGATACTAATTAGTATCAACATATGAAATTACTAACATTAATAAACTTGCTCGTGGCGTTTCAATTTGACAGAATAATAGTGTACGCGATATTGTTATTACATTATGATATAACTATATCATTTCATATATTAATTTTCAATAAACGGTTTGACGATTTGGTCAAATCTACGATCATCTCGCGCGATTTTGTCTCCCGACATATCGAACGACCGAAATATATTAAGACGAACGTATGTTTCGAATAAAGAGCAACGTATTTTCATTGCGCCGCTAGCTTTTCGCACGAATGGAAGGAAGAAGGAGCAAGGAACAGGAGGTAGAAAAGCTGCGGGAAAACTGCGAGCCGATGAAAATGACAATGCCTCGCGGGCACACGTCCGACGTTTTCCATCGCCTTCTCCTCCTCGTTCCTTCCCTTTCCTCACCGTTCTTCGCCTTCTTCGTTGAAAGCGAGTTTCATAATAACCGGACGGAGAAAAGAGCGAGCGAGAGAAAAAGATGGAAAGAGAGAAGAAAGATGATCGGCCGCCGCGGTTCATACAATATCCGGAATATTGGGAGGCGAAGGGATGTAAGGGGAGCGCCTTCGAGAAGAACGACGCGGGATCATAATAAGTAGAGACGAGGACGCGGAAGGCCGGAGGTCGCCGTCGATGGAAAAATCGCGGCGGTCCTTTTCTTTGGTATTCTTCGCTACATGCTGTGTTGCTGCCGAGTAATGAAACGCTATATCTTCAGTCGTTTGTCGAGTCCGGTCTTCCCGTGATTATTCGCTTTCTGATTTCCGAATTTATCCCGGAAAATGTATGTATGTGTTCGAATTGCAAACGATGTTTCATTTCACGCCGGATATCCGAATACGTTGCTCTTCACGGAGCACAGAAAAAGTAGTTTGTGTTATTATATGTGCTACAGTGCTACACAAGAAATTGCGCGATGGAATTGGGGAATTAATTATTGCAGTTTTTCCCCATTATCATATTATTTCTCATAATATAAAGTTCAAATAATTAAATATAAAGTATTCAAACAAAATTTTTTTTTTTATTTTTCAAGATACAGTAAAAATTATGACTATTTTATATCTCAATTTCTATTTTCAAAAAAAAAATTATGTATATTTCAGAATGTTTATTCTTCTCGTTGTTCCAACCAACTCGCATAATCTCGTAATCCACGTCTGGTTTGGTCACAACGTTGCGACGCAATGACAGTCGTAAATTTGTCGCTAGCAATTCACTATTGCGCTATTCGGCCGGCTTAATTAGCGACGCTACGACCTAAGAATAACAATACTGGAAGACACCAGGAAAACTCCCGGACGGAACTTTCTTAATTATGCTAGCGTGCGTAGGACTGTCGGATAAGCCCTCGCTGCGACTCCCAGTGCTTTCTCTATCTACCTACACCCACTCTCCTCCCCCGTCCCTGTCGTTTTTCCTCATCCCACCGGTATGGTCGTCGTCGACGTCTCTGTTCCGTTTTCTCTCGTCTCACCTCGGCGAGCGACTCCATCTTTACGTGACGTGCACGCTGAACGTCCGACATTCGTCGTTCGATATGTACCCTTAGGTCCCGCGTTCGCATCCCCCTTGCACGCACCAGGACCTTCCGGCCTAAAACGCGCCCGTCTCCTTCTTTAAGTTATTGCTTCATCTGCTTTTTCCCCGCTACGCCTTCCTTCGGAATCCACCGATCCAGCCGATCCCTCCGTCGTCATCGTGCGTAGCTCGGCTGATATGGAAATAAAATCAATACCATTGTTTCGCGGTTTGCACCGTGAAATTGGGTCGTATTTTATTTGCGCCATCAAGACGCGCGCGATGACGACGACGACGGTGCCACCCTCGCAGGCATTCCAGCAGAAGGGATACACGCCCTGATTTATTGATCGCCGATACGCCGATCGTGTGTTTCTTTCCTTCTTTTCGTTTGAAGTATTTTTTATGCTTGTTCTATATGATAATTTTAACGATCTGCGAGAGAATGCATTCTTAAATCATGTATCGTATAGTTTCAAGAGATAAAAAAGCGACAAGTTTCTTTGAAAGTAGCGTAAAGAATAAGGTACGAAAATTTTATTCGGATAATCATATCAATTTTATTACAAATCTCTGATAGCGAAAAATTTGAGTTTTATTTCTTAGCATTTATTTTTCGATTGAATCAATATTCAAAGTGACACGGATTTGTGAAGTGGAATGATTTGAATTTTTGTGCATTAACGTCGTCCCGTATTAAAGTAGAGGTACAAACGCTGCACGACCGATGTGGTTTACTGGATATCGATTACGACAGCGATACTTCACTGAATCGTGAAGAATGCAAACTTTCGTTATGCGACGCACGAAACAAACGAAACGATCGTCAAGAATGCGAAGAAATATAATTGCGAGAATATTAAACGACAGCGGAGCAGGAAATGAAAAGAGCTATGTCGTACGAATAATAATTGTAAGAATAGAACTGAAACGTTTCGCATCGTTGACGTCTGTCTCAGCGACTATAGCTTGAATTATACAGACACGCGACTAGGTCGAGATCTAGACAACGCGAGGGGGAAAACTGCATAAAAGTAATGTCGATTTGTCGGATATATTACGAGGGCAAATCGATAAAGTATTTCTGTATAAAACATCTGGAATAGCTTCCGTCATTTAACTACGAAACCGACGACAGGACGATCTCCATCGTCGGCGTACTCGGCGTGAACGAGAGCGCCCCTTTCTCTCGATGAACGGCTATAAATATTCAGGGAGGGGCGCCGACAAGGAGCACAGACTCGAAAAAAAACGTGTGATCCGATCATGCGAGGAATCGAGGAAAATCTGATTTGTTACTGGAAAGTTTGATTGCCGATGGAATCGGCAGGATTATCAGTTTCTTTTCACAGTATTCCAAGTTCTTCCGCGGTATAAGAATCCTTTTCAAAATTTAATTACGTTGTTAGAAAAGTAGCAGTTTGCATCAATTACAGCTACGAACTTATTTGAATTATCGATACTTGATAATAGCAAAATAACAAATAAGAATTGAATAGATATAAATACATTAATTAATAAGAAATTATTGAAATTCCAAATGATGAAATAAATAAGTTAATAAAACACGAAATGGAAGGATTTGCTAAGGATTTGAGTTGGCAATTAATTACGTTCTTTTAACTAATGATTGTAACTAATACATATATGTGTTAATTTCTGACTTAATATTGTTCTCAGTTGTTCATTAAGTTCAAAAATAAATTTTTTTAAATGTTTATTGAACCATTATGAACATTAATTAATGAAATATTCTTGAAGTTTGAAAATGATGTAAAAAAAAATTGTAAAAAAAAATTCGTGGAAAATGAAAACGAAAGAGATTTTCTATTGAATTGTCAATTAATTACGCTCTTTTAAATAACTAAGGATTGAAAATAATACATATATAATCACATTTTTTATTCTGGATACTGTTCTCAATTGCTCGATAAATTCGGTGGCGAACTGCTTTTAACGATTACAAGTTCACGCGGCTATCAGAACAAAGAGCCAAAGATTAAAGATGTAAGAAGCCTTCGCAGCCGGCAGAGAAATGCCTCGCGAGCCGAAACGAGTATGTAAATACGAGTAATGCTCGGATGCAAGTTCCGTACGAGTGTGGGAAAGTTTGCAAAAGTTCCCCGGCGCAGATATTTGCACGCTCGCCTGTCTGCAGGGCGGATGCGAATTTATGACAATCCGCTCGCCCTTCCATAGGCAAGATATCGCGGGATCTTTCTGAAAGGTACCATTATCTACGTCGGCATTTAGCAAATTTCTCGCGGAATCCTCACGAAGTCGCACGCGTATCGTCGAATTCCACGTAGCACATCGATCGAATGGCACTGAAACGCATACAAAACGATTTTCTCGCGTCGCTTAATGAGAATATTTATATTACAAATAATGGATCTCGCGCGATATTTCTTTCTCTTCCTAACGAAAAATACAACTGTAAAAGTTTGCCAATAGGATGTCCAAATTTTCTCTCGGAAACTAGAATTTTTATTCTGGTATAATTATTTTAGTATCCGGACCAGACGATGGCGGCCATTTCTCATCGCTGGATGGAATAAAAGAGTTGAAAATACGTGTCACATAAATTTGTTAACTCGCTTGCAAAGCCAACGGGGTCTTGCGGAATTTATTCGTTTTTCATATTTTCGCGACTTCCACAAATAGCCATAACGCATGTTAGGGAACACGTTAGTTCTTGACAACTTAAATCTAACTGATCTCCGCGCCGATTTCCAATACTACGAGATGTCAGAAATAAATCGACCAGGTGTACGAATCTGTATGTAACATGAAAAAAAATGTCTTCGATATGGAACACACGAGATTAAAACTATGTGATTGTTTTTCGTTGTGCTCTTTTTGACGCGGCTCGTTTGCGATATGATGCGATACGATTGCGATTGGAAGGCGTATGACGTATTGCGGCCAAAAATTGCGGGACTACATGGCAGTGCTCATCCGCGTGTGCAATTTTACGAGTGCCCCAGTATCCGATGAAAAAGCATTTGTCTGCTATTCCTTCCCCGGCAAGCCTTTCTTGACCGTTTTCAGTTATGCTATTTGTCGCGTACGTCGAACCATTATTGACACAATATCGAGTAACTTTCATTTGCGAGCGCCGCGACGACGCTCGCCAGCGGCTGTCGGTCCTCTTCAAAGCGGGAGGCAGTCACGTGTCGGTTGGGAACGAATAAATTTTCGATAAACCGACGTCGGCCATCGGGCGACGATCGCTCCGATTTCGCTATCTCGATGGCGCGGCGGCGCGTATCGAGTTCCCGTCGTCGAAATAACGCTGAAATCTGCCACGTATGTGACAGGAACATGTCTGAGCAACGGATAATACAAAGTAACTCTTGCCTAATGCCAAAATACGCTTGCTCGTAAAATTGACAATGTACATATGGACGTTATCGAAACTGCGGCGCTCGTTTCAAAGAAAAGCACACATACAAATTGGTTATCAAAAGCTATATTTAAAACAAAGTCATATTGGATTAAAAAATAACGGCGCATCAACAGCGTCAAATATTTCAAATTAATAATTATAGTAATAATTAATTAAAAATGACTTATATATAATTATATTATATATTTCTTATTTGAGAAATCTTATAATATAGATAGATGAATAAAATGGAAAAGTGAATGGAATTTAATACACACATTAAAACTTATATTGAATCGCTTCTACTTCAACTTGTTTATAAACTCTCCTGATCGTCGTAAAATAGTAGGCTTTTAGCAGCCCGAGGGCCGCTGTTCTCCCTCGGAATGGAACTTTCTAACTCGATTCATCCAAAATCCCATTCATGCGGCACGCGGGTGGATTGTAATCCGGATAAGAAAAGGTTATCGGCCGGTATCGGTTTCGAGAACGATAACTCACACCGGAAAGGACGAAATCTCGTTCCGTTTTGGTGGCTCCCGCTCGCACCCGTGCTCCCTCGGGAGAGTGGCGGGTTTGTAACATTTTGACAGGTCGAGGGTGTTTCGTCCCGGGAGATGCAGCTTCTAGTCTCGTAGGCGTTAACAAGTGGCGACGTAAGAGAAAGCAAGAGAGTGAAAAAGAGGGCGAATAGAACTCGTAGATCAACGAGAGCGACGACCGACTCGAAATATCGAAGGTCGAAGGAGGACTGGTTAGCATAATGTCAGCCCGGAGCGACGGCGAAAAAACGGTGGGCGACGAATGGGCGATGGTGATGGAAGCGGGGGTGGAATTTCTTAAAAATGTCAGACAGGGCCGTGCGATGCAACCTCCGGGGGCTGCGAGGTGTCGCGGCGCTTTACGCATCTCGCCGTAAAATTCCGGTTTATCGGCGGTTCGACGTAGGCGAAGTAGGTATGGAAAGCGACATAGGCGAAAAAATATTCCCCAAAGGCGCGAGCGAGTTACGACGGACTGAAAGTATTATCGAGCGATGGTTGTGTGTGTGCGACGCAATTTGCCTATGCGCTGCATGGCAATTTTCCTTTTCGCAAACTTCGGGCATCGTGTTTTTCATCGCGCGAAAATCAATATTTTAATAAAAAGTAACGTGTTTTAAAATTATATTTGTCGCTCAAAGGACTCATCACGCGTTCTACAAAGTTTTCAATAATTAATGTACGATATGATATATCACGAGGGAAAAAATGCGAGATTTACAGCTGTGCGTTATTATAAAATTTTCTGTACGAAGTGAATCATTACACGATATATATAATGGTAGATATGACAAATATTATAAAATAATTTATAGATCTTGCAAACGAATATATCTCACCATTATATATTCGAGAGCTTTTTATTAGATTAGCTGTTGCTGATTAGCTTTACTAGATTAGCTGAAATCTCGTTTTATCATCAAACGTGCTATTATCAGATAAAATGAAGAAATTTGAGACAAAATTTATGCTGCTATTTAAGCATTGCACGAGGCTAATATCTACGGACAAGATGCGCTACTGATTATCGCGTAGGATTTATGACATCATCGCGTTTCACCCTCCGGCAAATAATCGCGCACTTTGTTCGCCAAACATGGCTTGTACATATCACAAACGTAACATCGAGAGTTATGACGCGTTCGATCTGTGTGCATCTATATCACGCGGTAAAAAATAAACAGAAGTAATCGAACGCACGTTCAGCGTGCTTCCGTTTTCTTCTTCTTTTTTTCACACAAGCAATCTTTCAGAACCCCTTCATTCCTTTCTCTAATTCTCTCTTTCTCTCTTGCTGTCTGCAGTTTCCATTAGCTTAATCCGTGATCGGAAAATTCGATAAGACGTTAAGATACGATACTGTCATTTTTTCCCCATCCCAGCGCGAAGAAAAGGGTACACGCCTGCCATCCCGCATCCCGCTTTATAGTCGGGGCCATTATTGGCGAGGGAAATATGTATTATCCATAAAACACGTCGGAAGACTTACGTGCGTGGAATATAACGGGATATATCTCGCGATGATCTTAACCGGCGTCGTGCCATTTTCGATCGAGCGAACGAACGAACGCAACGTTAAAAATTTCATAAGCACGAGTTAAAGCGTGTTCAGCGAGAGCTCGTCTAGCGAAAACGTATTATTCAGGATGCCCCATAATCGCAGAATGCGCTTTCCAACATAGATAGCAGATGGTGAAGCAATACAATCCGCTCGACGCGGCATTCAACTGTCGCGTAAAACAGCATTTCCGGATGATGTACGTTCGCGAGCGTACGTATTTCGTCTCTCCGTCCTTCTCGAATGCACTTTGCGAGATGCACGCTATCCAAGGCGCGAAAGGACCGTTCGCGTCGAATTCGATCTCGATGAACGTTGTACTCTCGTCAAATGCAGCTTACTGAGATCAATTTTCTGGAAGGGTGCGATTTTCTTCTTTTCGAGAAGAAGATAGAAAGAGAGAGCGAGACCAAAAGAAAAAAGAAGACAATATCCTATTCCCACGTTATCCGCGCGTTGCACGCAATCTCAAATCCGTTCGTCTATTCGCGGAGAATACGTCGTCTTTGAAAACGTTCTTCTTTTCCTGTTCGCGACGATTTCTCAGACTACGTGCAAGACGGACATCGCCGATAATACGCCTCCTTTACGATGTATGTCTCTCTCCTCGGGCCGGCTATCTTCAACCGACGTTCTTCATGCAATTATCCGTCGAAAGGATCGCTCCATCTCCTCTAAGATCCTAGACTAGTCGACCGGGCGGACCGCACTGCGATCTATTCTACTCGATCGCCGCAACGACGACGACGATGTACGACGCCGCCGCGAGCAGCAGCAGTAGTATAGATGCTGTTGCGGTCAGCCACGCCGACTTCTGAGTAGTTACAACCAGATAGGGACCGACAGGTGCTCGCTCTCGGACGGATAACGGAAATAAGGACGAAAGGAAGCTTATCCTTTAAATGATATCAAAGGAAAGAGTTTTCTAAAATCTTGACTATACAGTTTTTAACGCGTAGACCTCATGGATTGGAATGGGGGACGTAAATATGGATTTTAATGAATTTTTACAAGAATAAAAAATAAATAACTTCTAAAAAATATGTCTATTAGTTTGCAGACATTTTGTCAAAACTTTATTGGATAAATTTTGTTTAAATGTTAATATTTGTAATTGTTATAATTAATTGATGTAATTGTTTCTTTAATATCTTTACATTACATGCCTATAATGATGAAGGTTGAAATCATGTGAAAGCAAACTAACGAAGTAGATTTTATGGATGAAGGAATAATCAGCGGAAATTTTTAAATCTTATTTTGGAGCTCTTGATAGCATAGTACATACGACGAAATGTCGTAATTCCAAGAGTCTTTTCTTTCTGCTTGTTTAATGCGATCTACCTCTAGTCTTTAGAAACGTAACACTACAGATAAATGACTTCAGTGAACCTTAAATACGTTCTTTACTTTAATTTCTTTTCTTCTCATACGGATAAAAATCAATTCGTGGAATCAAGTCGACGAATTACACTGGGGCTACAAAAAGATGAATATAAAAACCAAAAAATAAACGTATTATTTTTCTTCATATTTTTAATCTTTCCAAATCTTAATATGATCAAGTTTATATAATTTTTAATTATTTCGGCGAAATCACAACTTTCGTTATATTAAATTAACTACGAAGTCTTAACGTCACTTGATATTCTAGTGTATCGGAAATATCTAGCGACGCGAATATCGCGCTCTCGCTACGTACTTCCGCATACGCGCGATCTTAATTTGCAAACTATTCCCATAATACCGCACGTGACGATAACTGGGCATAGTTACGCGAACACGCACGCGCACGGGAAAATCACCCACACGGACGTGTCATGTAACCACCGTCGACCTCGATCGGCAACGTTGCGTCTTCTGGACACGCAACGTCTGCGTGCCGGTGCAGGAAACTATGCGACTTCAAAAGCCACCCTCTCGACTCCTCCCCGAGCCATCCGCCGCCATCTTCCCCGCCGGCGTTAATACATGTATACTGGTAGCGCTTGACAGGTGCCTCCTCGCCGGACGGACTTCTGGGTTACGTTGACACTAAGTTCGCAGTTTATGACCGCGCTGCTGCGATCGATCGCGGTTGTATCGCTACCATAGATCTACGTGTATACCCTGTACCGACTACGAAAAATCATCTGCTGCGAGATCGCAGCCTCGACACGCAATTTCCGACCTTTCGTTTCGATATTCAGTCACCGGGACGTATTGCGGTCGACGTCAACGATTGTGGGAAACGTTAATGCACGCGTTAAAATGCGCGGATAAAATGCGAAGTGACGTCTCAAGGAGAAACAGTGACACGTTGACTTTTAATCAACGGTGTATGAAAGTAGAATGTAAGTTTCTCTTCAACTGTGTATCCTTTTAGCATTGAGTATAATTTGGAATATATTATTTTACAAGTATTATAATTATACTCAATGCTAAAAGAATATAATTGGCATTTAAGCGTTATGAACGCCAAATTCCACGTCCGAAACAAACTCGACTGTTTCAGGCAGGCGAAATCTTCGTAAGGCTTTCCGGGTTGCGACTCCGAGACTACTCGGAAGATCTCTTAGACTATCGGAATGCTCGGTTGCAGTTGCGTATATACCTATATAGCGCAAAGCAATAACCAAATCGCGGCGTGGGAGAGGGGGAGAGGGAGCGAATTACGGTGTAAGAACAGTCTCGCGTCAGTCTGCGTGCAACATTTCCGACGCGGTAAGCAATCCGCTATAAGTACACAACTCCGACTCGATACAAGTTTCCGACTTCCCCCCATCCCCCCCCCCTCTGCCCCTTTCTCCCAGATTCCCCTCTTTCAGAGCTATCTCTAATCCCTCGTCACTCTCGAGCAATATTAAGCCAAGTTTTCAAGAGTCTTACACGGGTATCTTACGTTTGTACGCGCGCCACAATTCGCACACGCGTAGAATCGCGCTCCAACGCTCAAAGCAAAAGTAGAATTAAGTTTTAGTACAATGGAGAATACAAAAGCACTCTCTCCGTCCAATCGGAGTATGCGGAAGCAGCTTTCAGACGAGATTTAAATCTCAGATTTCTCGTTTAGCTCTGCGGCTGAGCAAACGTGGTCTTATGATTATATCGGACGCAATAAATCGCATATCCTACATTTAAATACATCCTTTTCGGACTTCCTAGCATATTTATCATACACGTACTGTGTTTTATACATATTCTATTAAAGTCTTTAGCAATATATTTCTCGACGAATCTGATACATATACTTTTCTCAGAAAAGTAAGGAAGAAATTCGAGAGAAAGGAGAGGGGAGTCGAGTGAAATTGAGATCAAACCTTGTTTATATTTTCAAGAACTAAAATTTTCATGCATGAAACATGCGAATATGTGAAAGCTGTGTAACAGGATCTACATTGTTCTTCTGGAGAACTCAATTATTACAGTAAACTTAACTTTCGCCTCATACTATATAAAGTGAAGCGTTTCCATGACGCTCGATAACAAATTTGCCTGAAGGAGAGTCCGTTTTCTCGCGAAGCTCCTATTTCCGCCGCCTCATTCACCGACAATTCCTCATCCTTGGACCAATATGCAGCCGATGGAGAAGGAAGTCTCGTCTTGCGGCCAAGTGTTCACCAAGTTTCAACGAGCTTTATGTGTTTGCCTTCATCATACCCTCGTTCGCTGGACGTACGACGAGTAACAAAAGATCGTATTTCGCTTGTTGCTCTATAATTCTACCAAGAAAACGAACAATAAAACGACCGAGAAAATAAAGAGGCTTTTGCCCTCTGCTGTCCCTTCTCTTTCTCTTTTTTCTCTCGTCATTTATATCATTAATTAATCCGTGAGTTGAATCATACAAATTATTTCATTCATGAACGCATAGAAGTCAGAAACGGAATTTCGCACCAGATAAAAAATGTCTTGTAATAATTGTCTCAATTTTTATATTAAAAAAAAAACAAAAAAAAAAAACCAAGAAAGTTTTGGTGAATATTATTGAAATGTTATCTTCATGTTGTTTTAAAGTTCCAAATTTAGCAAATAACAATTAAATATCAAATGGTATATAGTCATACAGTTTAAAAACACATATAGTAGACAGACTAAATATAAATCAACGAAATATAAATATAATATCCATATGTAAAATATTGCTTCACTTTATTAATATTCGCTGTATGCAACTGAAAAAAAAATATTCGCTTGGATGCGGAACAAAAAAGGAAATGATCAGCCATTACGGCATTCGTCAAAGTGCTTCCTGTTTTAACGTTTAAAGTCGTGATTATTTATTTTATGTGTGGCAGAACGGCGAGATTAAAGAGGGAACAGGAAAAAGAAGACCGAATGTGTTTCTCCTCTTTTGTGAAGGCAGTCGAAACACGTATACGAGTCGCTCGGTAGTTTATTTTTAATCGGAGCGTTTCGAAGCTCTCTCTCGTCGCAACGGCAAGTCATGCTCCGAAAGACGACGATGTGCCTCTCATTTGTGGAGTAAAAACATTATTTGTCACTATCGTTGCTGCATGTCGGGCAGAAAAAACGACAAGTCGCTTCACGAAGCGTGGAGATGAATATTAATTAATGAATTATGACTCCGGTGATAATGCTTACGTCTTGTTTCCGATGAACCATCAAATGCACTTACGAGCATTACATGCGCAATTTTTTTCAAGCCCGATAATAAAACTGACGTAATCAATATACACACATCATTGTCAAGGAATGTAAAATATTACGACATTTAATTTCAACATACTATAATTAAATTGCATTAGTGTGGATAATTTTATAATAAAAAACGATAATAAGATGATATATATAAAAGTGACTCATATTCACTTTTAAACCCACAAAATTTTTGTTATTTGATACTTAATCAAAATTTCATTTGACCGAAAAATCGCCTCAAAGATCCATGGAACATTCCCTAGGAATTTTAGTGCCTTGAAGATCAAAGATTCGTCGCGAATCGTCCCGCGTGTGCGTAATAAATACTCTACAATTAGAATATCTTCGAAGCTACCTTAACATAACCCGCCGGCTCTTCATCTCCTTTGCGTCATAAATTAATGCGGCGGAGATCTATCGCAGACCACAAATTAAAATTATTGAGCGACGTCTTGCCTCCGCGAGTCCGTAATTCATTTTTCAAAGGGATGAGAAGGAATACTCGTTGAAAATAGTAAAGCACGAACGCTCTTGTGTCTCCCGCGCTAATCGCGACGAAAGCATGTCTGTCGCGCACCGACCGGCCTTGTCACATGTGGGTGTTAATTGCGACGAAAAAGCCCGCGTGATCTGTTATCGTTGTAGAAGCGCATGTTGATTAATGCGCACACATGTGTCTCTAAACGTTAACAGAACCAAAAGTGAGATACTATAAAACGTCTAATTATTTATACCTTCCATATACGTGTAAACTTTTGCATTTATTTTCTCAAAAATTTATATAAAAAATTTATTTTAAATTAATGTTACAAAATTCATTATAAATTAATATTGCATAAATTCGAAAAATATAAGGAATGTATAATAAACGTAGGGTACGAGAAAAAAACTCTCTAGAAAAATTTAAGATAAATTATAAACAAAATTAGAGACACATTATATCGCATTTTTTTTTGGCATATTCTTTTCGTTAAACCGAGAAGCGTGAAGGTAAAGTCGAATCGGATCCTCGGAGGCACATCATTTATATGAAACGAAATTACGATATTTTTTTATGCGGCGTGAAAAAGGGGAACAAATGTCGCTTCGCCCGACATCCCGAACGAAATCGCCAAGAAGAAAGATATCTTGCCGCGCATATTTCCGAAAGTGTCAAGCTGACGCGTCACCCTGGAGGTCACGTCAGTGTCGCGGCTGATGTCACACGGCCATCCCCGGGGACTATCCGGGATATCCTGGAGCAAGTGCGCACGTGCCTGTACGTTTCTCGACCATCCTCGTCGCTGTACACACACGTGTGTACATTGCCATGTCATATCACGTGCACACGTCACACGCAGAAGAGTGTCGCGCGTCCGGGAACGTCTGAGTGCCGTCGACTGTATGATGGATGCGTCGGGTTTGACGTAACGCAATAGGTACAGACACGCGAGGGAGTGCATTCACACGTTTCTCTCTTGCTTCTTTGTTTTAATACACACTTCGTGACACACACCGCGCCTCATTTTACCTGAGAAAGCTCCGCCATCGTAATTTAGAGGAAGGTATATGGATTCCAAAGTGCATTCTTCGCAAAGTGTATGCAACATTCGCCAACGGGACTCTTGAGACCAATATAAAACACCGATGTAAAAGAGGTCTTGTATAGTTTTTTGTTGATAATGTATCCCATAATCATAATATTAAACGGACTAGTTTTGTATATGTAAACCGCTGCGGTGGCAAATGCAATCTTTTTGCTAAGAGCTAGAAATGTGGAATAAATATTCCTTCGCAGTAAAAATATTTTTGCGAATTTAATACTAAGGCGCATGTTGGAGAATTATATATTATTCGTATTATTAAATATATATTTGTGGAAGATATAAACGAGAGATAAAGTTGCCATATCGGAATTATTCACCGTTAAAATGGTAGTTAAATCGTCCGCGGAAGCGAGTATTGCTGGCCTCTCTCGTTAATACGACGATAAATTAGGGCAATATTCGAAAATTACGTGTGTAATGTGGCGTGAAATGAATCGATCGCGCATCAAGCGGGCCGCGGCGATTCGGCACAAAAGGAAATAATCGTATATCATGATCGCCGTGGGATTTCTATTTAAGCCATTTTTTTCTTTCTACCATTGTGTCTTTCCTTTCGTTCGATTCGCTGTGAATATTTTATGTATGCCATTTAGAAACGCGACAGTAAATAATAAATTATTGAAGAAAGCGTTGAAAGCGATATATATTTAAATTGCAACGAACAAATTTTATACAAGAATAAAGAAAATTTATTACTCTTATTAATAAATGAGAAAAATCTGTATCTGCATATCTGAAAAATATTAAGCATGCAATAATAATATTCTTTTCGCAAAAGAACGGAAAATTATTTATACTATTTTGCTTGTAGAAAATTAATTTCGGATCAAATAATCTCTTATTAAAATTAAAGATTTTTTGTAACAACGAACTCCTTCTGTAAAGTGACAAATGAATATTGATATGATTTTTTCATGTACGTATCTTTTCCGGATTGCTTCTATCGTTTACAAACGACAACCAACGCAGAGTAATATTTCGTACCCACGAGAGTGCATACAAATGCAAGAATGTAGAGACATATAATGCTCGTCGCATACAAGATAAATATTTTTCATGCGCGATTGCAGACGAATTTATTTCGCCACTCGCGCAACACTCGTCTTCTCCGTGACATCGGGCGTTTCGTCAAACGTCAGGAATTTCACCACTCTTTCGCAAAGCGGCGGAAGCCGCATCCTTTTATGGATCACAGGAATGTGTTCCGGATGCCTCGAGGCGAAATGTTTCTCTTGCAACCGTCCATGTAGAAAAGAAATTATATCGACAGCTCTCTTACGAAGACTACCGTCGAGCGCAATGTGTGAACGCTTTTCCTCCTTTTCCCTTCTCCATTTTTCCGCCGCGATCGGCACCGTATCTTACAAGACTCGACAGCGACGAGGCAGACAAGGGTGAAGGACTTGAAACGAGGGTTCATAGGGCGTTTCGGAATCTTAGTGAATTTCAGAAACGATGCGAAGCTCCTGGAACAACTAGACTGTTCTTTCGCGTGAAATTCCTTGTACAGTTAAGTGCATTTTGAAGCAAACAACGTTTGCATATTTGAAATATGGAAAACTCTTTGAAAAACTTGTTTATATTTTATTTTGACAGAATTTTCTGGATCTGACGTAACAGGGTTTATATTTTTTTTGTACTTGGCAACGTTTTTCATACGCAAGTAATATTTTTGAACAACTAGACTGTTCTTTCGCGTGAAATTCCTTGTACAGTTAAGTGCATTTTGAAGCAAACAACGTTTGCATATTTGAAATATGGAAAACTCTTTGAAAAACTTGTTTATATTTTATTTTGACAGAATTTTCTGGATCTGACAGGGTTTATATTTTTTTTTGTACTTGGCAACGTTTTTCATACGCAAGTAATATTTTTGCTTGATGTTAACGACTTTTATATTTTCCTATTCTTTTATCCCTCTTTTCTTACAATGTTTTCTCTCACGATACAATTTTTCGCGTCGATGACGGTAGGTTTGTTATACGCGACAGCAATTCAATCAGAGTTTACGACATCGACTAGTTGAGACATCCGGATTTATTTTCGATCACAACTCTCAGAACTCCGCTGTTCCATTTCCGACAGTGTTTCATATGATTTACGACGCAAGAGCCGTACGCATAAGCCAATATAAGTTAAACTATTTTTTCTTGTATAGGCGCGATACTTTTCTACATGCCAGCGGATTTATTGCTGCACGTGACCGGTAAAAAAAATCGGCTCGTCAAGTTTGTTTATCTACAAAGTACGTCGAGTTATTGCCGATGGCTTTCTTTATACAAGTTTTTTTTACAAGTTTCTCGTTTACGAGTACACACACTCTCTCCCGGAATATAGCATCAAATATATAAAGCGGTAAGACCATCAATCACGATTGCTTGCTGATAGAAACTATGAATAGAAAATTACGAAAAGACTCGAAAATTCGACAAAATTAATCTTTTGAAAACCAACTAAATGCTTGTCTGTGAACAGCTATGAAAAATATTATTGATAAAGATGATAAAAGATTTTTATGACTTTATTTAATTATTTTATGCTCAATATCACATTCTTGCGGTGCAATCACGATTACCAATAAATTCTCTTTATTCGTTGAAAAATGAGGAACGCGAGATTATCGATTCAGTGCCCGAAAAATAGATGGGTTGTTCGAGGAATACACGACGACAGGCGGAAGAGGGCTGATAAGGATTAAAGCAAATGCATTCTTG
Source organism: Formica exsecta (assembly GCF_003651465.1). Lineage (NCBI taxonomy): Eukaryota > Metazoa > Arthropoda > Insecta > Hymenoptera > Formicidae > Formica > Formica exsecta. The sequence continues at coordinate 288,886 of NW_021849885.1, read as the reverse complement.
ATTATCCAGCTGAGCCGAGACGGAAAGGTGGAGGCGGGTCCGGAATAAGAAAAACACGGAGAGAACGAAGGTAATGCGAGAGACCGCTGAATACGCGGTCGGGATTTTTCACGGATCGATTATGGCAATTCAATCTGGGGGGAGGTAGGAGCGCCAGGAGTGAAACTTGTCGTTTCGACGTCGAAGCGAACGCGTCAGGACGCGGTTTATCCGGAAGAGAGCCCCGGAGAACGGCGACGTCCTCTCGAATGCGCTCTCCATCCATCCCGATGGGATCCCGGGTCGGTGTTTTCTTTCCGTTTCCGGGCAACCGAACGGAAAAAGGTGCGTGACAGAATCCTGGTGGGACGGGATGAAACGGCAGGAGAGGAAAAGGACGCAAACCGTGATGGTGCAAACGGGATTGGCGAGTTTGTCGAACCAGCATCGCGCACGTCGGATACGAGAGCAAAAAGAGATGAGAAGACGTTGTTACGCAATTTATGGAGTGGTTACGTAGCTAGTGGCTCATTCTCATCCTTCGTCCACGAAGCTCGATCGCGTAATGAGTCACGTTCTAAGTGTGTGCACCGGGGAAGAATTATTCTCAAACATTTGTCGTATCAGGAATTATATAAAATACAATCGCGAGAAGCAGACTTTAAAAGCGTGCAAAATAGCAAAAACTATCACCAAACGAACGATAATCTTTTAAAGAGAAATTAATCGGATTTTGATAGGTATTAATATGTGAATAAAATAAAATTTTTCATAAATTTGAAATAAGAATTTTCTTCACAATTTCTCTCTCGTGATTTTTTTTGTGTTTAAGAAATTACAGAATTTCTCTATAACTTTATTATTTTAAACAAAACTGCTACAAAAAATTACTTCATCTCACACATGAATATATATTCAGCCTTAGTCCAGAATTCTAAATAGCATGGCACTCCAGTGTATTATTTTGCCATCCTGTGGATTGCCGTAGGAAGGCTCGCCCAAAAGCCGAGTGCGTTTGCGAAGCGAGAGCAATGTAAAATTTATAGATCGTAGAGGCAGCGTAAGAGGCTTAACTTTTCGAGCGATAATACTTCACTAGTAATAGGTCGAGAGCCGGATTCACGTAATAATGCGATTACTGATATCGATTGCAACGAACAGGGAGAGAGCCGAATTTAAACTACAATTATCCCCCCGCCTTATGAAATACCGTAGAGTGCAGCGCATGTGATAACGATAGGCACGCTGCTGATACTCTTCCGCGGGCATACAATGCGGGGAAAAAAAAAAACTTTCTCTGCGTGAGCGTTCCGTTCCGCGGTCATAAAAGTGTTCGAGATTTTTCGTCGGGCGTCCATTAAGGTGTTTACAGAACGACGGGAGCTTTGTAACTTTCCGCAGGCAGGAAAAGCAGTTAATGAGGATGCAAATTTAATCCGTCCGGAAGAAATTTCATTTACCGCCAGTCTCGACAAATAATTTGTCGTGGCTCGGTAAATCTTATAACTTTCAACGTCATCCGCGGCTATCAAAACCCTTTCGTTCCCTTTTGTATACGATAACTCGAAATATCATTGACAAAGTTCGATCAGTGACTATCATCGGTGTAATAGTAATATCATATTCAATTGCATAAACTATAATTTATGATATTAATCAGTAAATGGATAAAAGCGTATTTATCAGTATTAAATAATTATTACAGTATTAAAATTATGACAGAAATAAAATGGTTTGTAAAGTGCCATATAACGTTTCATAGGGCGCATGCACGCATAAGACAGAGATTATAAAAAAAAAAACATGTAAAAAGAAATGCTATTTAATATCTTTTAATTCTAATAAAAAATGATTGGTCTTCCGGATATCTGTAAAATGAATAGTCTTTATAAGGATTTCCCGTGAACAGCGGTACCATCATGACGATACGCATGTTTGTTCAGATGGTCTCGTCGTTATCGTCGCCGTTGTATTCAAATCTGGGAGATTTATTCGTGGCCTTGCCAGGTAAAAAGGTCGATCGTCGCGTGTGCCACTCTTGCGAGGTATTTAATTAATTCGCCGCCCATAAAACTCCCTCGCGGCTACCCTGCTCGTTTCCCCGGCCGCGAAAACTCGTAAAAATCTCGTCACGTGTCTCTTTGTCAAAAGTTTTTAATTCACACGCCGCGCCAATATCGAATGGTGTCGCGGCGCGAGAGATATGCGACCTTACTAACGAAGCCGGACGTTTAGAGCGTTTCGCGCCATAATTTCCTTGATTAAGCCGAGATATGTGGCGGATTGCCAAGAAGGGCGCGGCGTTACATACCTCCGAGTTTCCCCGTCCGTTTCCCCCGGGGGGTGGTCGGCGTGTGTCCGTTCGCTCGTAAATAACATCGCGAATTAAGCGTGTAATTTCCGCGCGAATTACGCGCCCGGTCCCGCGATCTCCCTCGTCGGCTTTACCCGCGATATTTTTATTATTGTAAAAACGCGCGCTGCAAAAAATTTACGATTGCCCGACGCGTCGCGACAAATCGCGCCGGACACCGAGAACGGGATGACAAATGCTTAATACGCCGAAATCTCCGTTGGGAAAATCAACACATCCATATACAATATGGTTGAAATTAGTCATTTTATAAAACGCGTGTTCCAGATACAAATTGAACGAATGAATGAATGTTGTAGAGCGGAAACAGAGATACAAACGCGAATGTAATTGGACGAGAAATAATAAATATACATTAATAAAATATATGATAAATTAAAATATAAAAAGATAATAGAGATAAAATTGACATATATTGCTTTTTTGGAATATAAATTTACTGTCTTTTTCTTTATAAATCCCCAATATGCAATTTCTATGTACAGTAAGAAGAAATATGCAGTACGAACGACAGGATTTGTTGCATGGTCGTATTTTTTTTTACGGCGCGCAGTTTAATATTCCATGCACTGGCATTTTATATGCCTCGCTCTTAAGATATTAAATGTCAATGACAACGGTGGATATGGGAATTTTGGCGATATTTCATTGGAGGTTTTGAATACATGTATGAGGAAACCCAGTACGCATCTGTTCCTCCTGATTGATGAAATAGATTGTGCTTTTGTGACACGCACCTGCGTCTACCGCATTCGTTCACATTCTATTTTGGATTCTCCTAAGGCATATATTGCGAAGTAAAAGATACATTACTTTCGGAATAGTCCGCTTGCTTTGTAATCTTACTCTGCCATCAACTTGCGATAAAATACTGTAGTATTTTTACCTTATCTTGGCGCAGTGATGTAAAATAGGATTTTAACAGAAACTCCTGCTTTTATTTTTTAATTTATGTAGCCATAAATGACTCATTTTATTACAAATTAATTATTGTAAAAAAATTTCAGTAAATTCATTTTCAGTTTATTTAATTAGTTAAATAATTAAAGTAGCTTTTATGTGTAAAATTTTTAGTATTGGAAACATATGCCATCATTAAAATTATGTATTCTTTTTCCTATGCAAATATATCGCCATAAATTTTACGACTTTATATATTGTATATATATTTTTTAATGTGATGATACAAATATTTTATAACATGTAAATTATCAAACTTTTAATTGTTTTTTACGGGTATACTAGTTTCTCTTTGCGATAAATTTTTATTATTGCGTGTAATGTTGAGAACATGCATTTCGTTGGAAGCTTCTGAGGCCGCTAATGCGGCAGATTCTGCTTAACTGCGTCTGCGTTAATTACAGAAATATCTCGCCGGAGTCAGTCATGTTTTATTATGTTTATTTCTATTATACATTACGTCTAAAGAGCGCGGCAACATTTGATATTATTCTTGCCAGCAGTTATTCCACAAGATTTAAAGCAAACGAGAACGCGTCTGCGACGAAAAAACGGAAGACGATGCTATTATCTATTTGGTACATGGCCAACATCGTTACGCAGCTGTAAAAAAAGAGGCGGAAGAAATCTGTATTGTTCTTATCGTCGAAAAAATGCGATGTGCTCTCGGAAAGTGGCCGAAAGTTCAGACATAATTTGTTCGCCAAAGTTTCGCTCCATAAACTCGCTACTCTTCTCCTTGTCTCTTAAAAAATAGGACTGTAAATAATTAAAGCAAACATAAAAACTCGGAGAGTTTCGCGAGGCTGCACTTGCCTGATGCAAAAAAAAAAAAAGAAAGAAATGCATAAAGTTCCGAAGAGCAACGCAACACGACGAACGGGCAGTCGTTGCG
>NW_021849885.1:264879-284642 GCF_003651465.1 Formica exsecta | reverse complement strand
AGTCCCGAAGAGCAACGCTACCCGACGAACGGGCAGTCGTTGCGCTCGTTAAAACGGCACGACGAGCCGCGCGACCTCATGGATCTCTCGCCGTCGTTTTTTTTTCCTCTGTCGCTGCCGTTTATTGTGGGCAACAGCGTTGATAGTGCGCGAAAACAATCCTTTTAAACAAGCCGGCAAAACATTCCGTTTGTCGATGGATGTTGTGCGGCAGCGACGAGCCGTGCACGTTACACGAATTCGGCGTCGCTGCACCCGAACAAAAAACATCCGAAAGCTTTTGCGCGATATTTGCCGAGTACTCTAATTGCCTTAAAGGTTTTACACGATTTGCACGAGCTACAAGCGTATCCCCCCGATCGGCCGAGACAGAATTGATAATGTTTAACTGATTTTATAATAAACCTTGAAATTGTTCCTTTTTTCGCACTTTGTGCTCTTTTTTTGATTCCTCCGCAGAAATTTATTTCAAGTTCTAGTGTTTACTGAAAGATTAATTTTTTAATTATTTGTCATGTTTTGCAATTTAATCTTAAAACTACTCAAAATTATTTTACAACTCTCTTTTAATTTGTTATAAAAAAAGAGAGCATTATTACGTTACACATACACATAAAAGTTTTATATATATAATGTAATGATGCTGATAACGTCATACGCATATACATATATAGGGAAAGAGAGGAGGAGGCGACCTCGAGGGCGAACGAGTGCGCGAGAGGTCGCTGGTATTTCCAATTTCACAGAGCGTGGGTTAACGAGACCCACGAGGGGCGAAGAGAAGTTAGGGCGACCACCCTGCGTAACTCCCCTGCCCACCGCCAAAACTGACGCCGACGGGTCGGGCATATAGCGTTCTCGTTCCCGGCGCGTCCCTTTAAACGCGCCTGCTACCTCGATGCACCCTCTCCTCCCCCTCCTCCCTCCCCGCGCGGTTGGGGGTTCCGGCACATTACCTTCGCTGATTACCAAGGCCCGCCCCGCGGAGTATGTCACCCAGTCGCCCCCGAGACACATACCTTCCGGAGTGCGGCGACCCTTTCGCAGGTACGGCCACTACGCATCCGTCGAGATAAACAGCGTCTAAAAAAAATCGAGACGAGAGCTAACGTGTTCGGATGTTCGAGAGAATCGAGTGTTTGACTTGTTATGGCCGTTCGATATATCTCAAGTCGTAGATGTAATGTGTAATTTGATGATAATATTTGAAATGGGAATAATACATGAAAATAATAATATTTCATTTGCATCGATGTGTATAATGTTAAAAAAATAAGAGACTAATGAAGGAATGTACAATAATAACATAATTCAATTTTCTTCGAAATTGTTGCTTTGTGTGTAATATTTAGTGCAAAAAGAATTTTTATATTGCAGAGCAGCGCAGAAATTGAATCTGTCGTCGAGTCCGCATCGGAGACGACGTTCCGGCGACGAAAACATCGGATCTGACGAGCTGCCCATTTTTCCCAATGGATACGCCGCGCTCCTTCTCAAGTCACCACCTCCGGCACCGCCTGCCCTTCTCAGGAGGATAGGTGTAAAGGAGCTCACCGGAGTCGGGAAGGTAAGCTCTTATCGATATCGCAGCCTCGGGGGCGCAGACGACGAAGAGAGTTTCGGTCGCTATTCTGGAAAATACCCGACCATGAATTTCTCCAAACGATCGGTTCTATCACGGCGACGCGACGATGGAATCCATACGGACGTTTTTCATCTGGACATTTAACCTACCATACTTGGGTTTCTTATATAAAATTATAGCAGAGAAAATTTCGATATAAAATAAATATAAGAATATAAAAGATATAAAATAAAATAATCGGATTTTATATTTAAAATTATTTAAGTCCCCAAAAAGATAAATTCTCTGAAAAAAAAACGATGAGACGTTATTTATCAATATTTAAAAAATGTTTGATCTAGGAAGAAAGAGGCGAGCAGATGCTAGATCTAAAATTAATTAGCCAAAATCACGCGATGAGCCGGATAATCTAGAAATTCATTTTCCGTGATTACATAAAAAAGACTATTTTCGTTCGGATTAATCAAATACGTGAACGAACGCGCTCTCGCATGTATAACAATGTCTGCTCCTGGATAGGATTTCCGCGTAGTTTAATCGGGACAAGAGAGCCCGCAGCGTGCAAACCTTCGCCTAGCCGTCTGATCCGGAAGCACGGTCGACTTCCGCTCGTTTCGTTTGCGCGGCGCTTACCGTAAATCCGTGGCCGTTCAATTCCACCACAGGAGGGGAAGGAGAAGAACGTAGGCCCCCGTAGCTATCCAGCGGAATTTCCGTCTTATGTGCACGCTATCCCCTGGCGTACATGTATGCGGGCGAAAACAATCACGACATGCGCGGGTGACGTCTTTGATATACACAAGTGTATATGTAACGCGCGCGCGTCCGCCAGCCAGGGTGAAAATATACGTGTATAAAACGCGGGAATAAAGTTTACTCTAATCAATATGCTAAGAATATATCATGCGTTCTTACATGATAAATATTATAGTCTTTAATTCTTCATACAAGTAAATGAATCGATGATGTGAGAAAAATCGTTTACATATTTTTTATCACATATCACTTTTTAATTCTGGATATTTATTGAATAATATCCACTAAAACTGATTTACGAGTAAGTGCAGTATTAAGTCTTGCATAATAATTATGCGATAATATTATACGATAATTATTATCGTATGATTAAAGTGAATTATAAATGTGACACATCTCGTGCATCCATTAATTATTGCTCGATCGTGCGTTCCCAGACGATGCTGCACACGTTTGGATCCACGCTCTGGAGAAAGAACGTGTGCGCGTAACAAATCTTCGTACAGGCGTGCAATTTGAAATGCAGATGAGCGTCTCGCGCCACTATAAGCCGTCCGTTGCCATCCCCTGCCCTTCCTACGCCACTAGGCTACAACCCTTTCGCCGTTTCCATTCGCTGTTCCAGAGGACGGGCGTCGAATATCCGGTTCAAACTATCAAACTGAATATCCGCAACGGAAGCTCTCTGAAACGGTCCCAAGTTCGCCGAACGCGCACGAAACGCGAATCGTGATAGCGAAGATAGAGATTGGGCGGAGTATCAGACTATCTGAGAGATATATCTCGACTTTCAATCGCGCTTCGCCGAGCCTTGTGCCGATATAACAATATACTGGCACGTACAATTTCCAGCATCCCTAGACACTTTAACTACGCACAATATATCCTTAGGAATTAACATTCATACTTAAATAAAATATTATAGATTTCACAATAAAGGGAAAGAGAGGAGGAGGCGACCTCGAGGGCGAACGAGTGCGCGAGAGGTCGCTGGTATTTCCAATTTCACAGAGCGTGGGTTAACGAGACCCACGAGGGGCGAAGAGAAGTTAGGGCGACCACCCTGCGTAACTCCCCTGCCCACCGCCAAAACTGACGCCGACGGGTCGGGCATATAGCGTTCTCGTTCCCGGCGCGTCCCTTTAAACGCGCCTGCTACCTCGATGCACCCTCTCCTCCCCCTCCTCCCTCCCCGCGCGGTTGGGGGTTCCGGCACATTACCTTCGCTGATTACCAAGGCCCGCCCCGCGGAGTATGTCACCCAGTCGCCCCCGAGACACATACCTTCCGGAGTGCGGCGACCCTTTCGCAGGTACGGCCACTACGCATCCGTCGAGATAAACAGCGTCTAAAAAAAATCGAGACGAGAGCTAACGTGTTCGGATGTTCGAGAGAATCGAGTGTTTGACTTGTTATGGCCGTTCGATATATCTCAAGTCGTAGATGTAATGTGTAATTTGATGATAATATTTGAAATGGGAATAATACATGAAAATAATAATATTTCATTTGCATCGATGTGTATAATGTTAAAAAAATAAGAGACTAATGAAGGAATGTACAATAATAACATAATTCAATTTTCTTCGAAATTGTTGCTTTGTGTGTAATATTTAGTGCAAAAAGAATTTTTATATTGCAGAGCAGCGCAGAAATTGAATCTGTCGTCGAGTCCGCATCGGAGACGACGTTCCGGCGACGAAAACATCGGATCTGACGAGCTGCCCATTTTTCCCAATGGATACGCCGCGCTCCTTCTCAAGTCACCACCTCCGGCACCGCCTGCCCTTCTCAGGAGGATAGGTGTAAAGGAGCTCACCGGAGTCGGGAAGGTAAGCTCTTATCGATATCGCAGCCTCGGGGGCGCAGACGACGAAGAGAGTTTCGGTCGCTATTCTGGAAAATACCCGACCATGAATTTCTCCAAACGATCGGTTCTATCACGGCGACGCGACGATGGAATCCATACGGACGTTTTTCATCTGGACATTTAACCTACCATACTTGGGTTTCTTATATAAAATTATAGCAGAGAAAATTTCGATATAAAATAAATATAAGAATATAAAAGATATAAAATAAAATAATCGGATTTTATATTTAAAATTATTTAAGTCCCCAAAAAGATAAATTCTCTGAAAAAAAAAAAACGATGAGACGTTATTTATCAATATTTAAAAAATGTTTGATCTAGGAAGAAAGAGGCGAACAGATGCTAGATCTAAAATTAATTAGCCAAAATCACGCGATGAGCCGGATAATCTAGAAATTCATTTTCCGTGATTACATAAAAAAGACTATTTTCGTTCGGATTAATCAAATACGTGAACGAACGCGCTCTCGCATGTATAACAATGTCTGCTCCTGGATAGGATTTCCGCGTAGTTTAATCGGGACAAGAGAGCCCGCAGCGTGCAAACCTTCGCCTAGCCGTCTGATCCGGAAGCACGGTCGACTTCCGCTCGTTTCGTTTGCGCGGCGCTTACCGTAAATCCGTGGCCGTTCAATTCCACCACAGGAGGGGAAGGAGAAGAACGTAGGCCCCCGTAGCTATCCAGCGGAATTTCCGTCTTATGTGCACGCTATCCCCTGGCGTACATGTATGCGGGCGAAAACAATCACGACATGCGCGGGTGACGTCTTTGATATACACAAGTGTATATGTAACGCGCGCGCGTCCGCCAGCCAGGGTGAAAATATACGTGTATAAAACGCGGGAATAAAGTTTACTCTAATCAATATGCTAAGAATATATCATGCGTTCTTACATGATAAATATTATAGTCTTTAATTCTTCATACAAGTAAATGAATCGATGATGTGAGAAAAATCGTTTACATATTTTTTATCACATATCACTTTTTAATTCTGGATATTTATTGAATAATATCCACTAAAACTGATTTACGAGTAAGTGCAGTATTAAGTCTTGCATAATAATTATGCGATAATATTATACGATAATTATTATCGTATGATTAAAGTGAATTATAAATGTGACACATCTCGTGCATCCATTAATTATTGCTCGATCGTGCGTTCCCAGACGATGCTGCACACGTTTGGATCCACGCTCTGGAGAAAGAACGTGTGCGCGTAACAAATCTTCGTACAGGCGTGCAATTTGAAATGCAGATGAGCGTCTCGCGCCACTATAAGCCGTCCGTTGCCATCCCCTGCCCTTCCTACGCCACTAGGCTACAACCCTTTCGCCGTTTCCATTCGCTGTTCCAGAGGACGGGCGTCGAATATCCGGTTCAAACTATCAAACTGAATATCCGCAACGGAAGCTCTCTGAAACGGTCCCAAGTTCGCCGAACGCGCACGAAACGCGAATCGTGATAGCGAAGATAGAGATTGGGCGGAGTATCAGACTATCTGAGAGATATATCTCGACTTTCAATCGCGCTTCGCCGAGCCTTGTGCCGATATAACAATATACTGGCACGTACAATTTCCAGCATCCCTAGACACTTTAACTACGCACAATATATCCTTAGGAATTAACATTCATACTTAAATAAAATATTATAGATTTCACAATAAAAATTGCATAGAGTACTTGAAAAATAAGAGAATAAATATAATATCTGTAAAAGAGCGATAAAAAATGCAAAATTCATCATTTACAAAGATTTTGCTTTCCAAAATTTTAGCGAAACTTTTTTTTGTCAAATATTGAAAAAAAAATATTACGTATATAACAATACGTGACAAGTGATAAACGAATGGATTGCTTTTTAGAACATTCCTGATTATTACATTATTATTATTTCATTCAAGTATCGATTTTACGGCGAAAGACGGTATTTAATTGTACCCTGTACGGTGGTTACATAACAAGCATGCGTGATAGAGTGGAATGGGGTTTGATCAGTATGTTGATGAAGATGAAGTCGGACGAAACGAACCGAGCTGTGCCTATGTAATCTCCAGAGTGTACAAACGCGGTACGCTTAAATATTTGCGCGAGGGATAACAGCGAGGATCGCACGGCGACGACAAAACGATTTGGCCGGTCTGAGCGTAACCGTCCGTATCTCCTGGCGCGGGAAATGCGTTCCGTAAGCGCGCGGAAAAGAGGCACGCGACATGATGAAGAGCAAATTTCCCCGCGGTACTTAATTATGATCGAGTTACACGGGACGTGTAAGGTCCGCGTTAAACTTTAGAAGTATCTTTGCAAACTTGAAATCGGCTCTTGCCTCGCGAAAAGTTAAACTAGAATGTAACCAGAGTTAGATACATACTTAAAAATTGAAATAAATTTTGCTTCAATTAATTTTCTCTCACATTCAAAATGTAATTAAATCAAATTTGATTTTTTAACGTATTTTGACATGTAAATAAAAAGTAGTTTTAAATGATGTTGATATAGCGTTTCATAAATATACATATTTTGTTAGCATTATGAACAATTTAACTGTTTCTTTCCAAGATATAAATTAGACAAAAATTATTCCATTCATTAATTTACGTCGGAATTGTTGATTATCGTGCGATGGTTTTGCTCTTCGACAACGACGAACGTTTGATTTTCTTGTGGTCGGAGAGCAGCGGTTCGGAGAGGATCCTAAGGGAGCTTAACGCGGTCGGGTCTTAGAAATTCCGGTGAAGCATAGGGTACAGTATAGTATTACATGAAAGGGATGCTCGTTACGTTTCGAGAGGTGCGTCCCCAACGGAATAAAAGCTGGCGGCTGCACCGATAGCGCAGACGGCGATCCGACGGAATTGTTTTTCGAATTAATTTGTCAGAAATAACGGCTTATTGTTTACCGACGGGCGGATTAATTAAAGTAGAGGCAGCGACTGCGGAAAGATACGGAGGTAAAGCGTCGCCGTTCCTACGGTAAACCAGCCATATTGTTACGCGAAGAACTTTGTCGGAAGGGAAGTCGTTCACTTTTCCACTCCTCTCGTTTCCTTCGCGCGGCGTCCTCTGAAAGGGAATATCCTTCAGTGGGAAATAAAGTTTGCCCACTGAAAGCATCCGCGCTAAGCGCGTTTGACTCGCATTAATTAACGGGCTTCTCCGCAATCTGATGTCGACTCTTTGGATTTCGGTTTATTCTACCCCTCGATTATTCGCATACTATTCCATAATTTCTTACGCGAGGAAAGTGAGAAATTTTCGCAAACTTCTTATAGTTATATAGTTTATGCAAACTGGACGGAAAAAAGTTTGTTGTGACTATAACATAATTTATAACGCATTTTATTTCGCTTATTAATATTTTATCACGTATTCAATTCAGCTTAATTTTTTCAATAACTTTATACGATCCTGTCCTCATCAAATATTGGAATTATAATTATATAATATTTAAATTTTTCTTCCCAAACATTCCCTAGAGATATTCGACGAGTAGCTTGAATGCCGCTCTACAAATTTTTCCACTGATGCTTGGCGCATCAGACTCACAGTATCTCCGAATTATCTATATACGCGGTTTCATAAATAGATCCCGACTTACTGCTGGTAATTATCGCTTTCACGACAAGCGGTGAAATCGCGTACACGTGGGGGTTGCTTTGCGAGGGGTCTGTTGGATATTTAGTGTCCTCGCCGGCAGAAAGAGAGAGAGAGAGACCCAAGTTAAAGCCGTCTACGCAAAATGGAGGCTGAACGCGGTGCTTTACCTCGGCTTCTCTCTCGTTTAGAAGACGAGTCGTCTGCAGTTACGAGTGGCCGCTCGCTCGTCCCTAAGCTCGCTCGCGTTTCAGCGCGTTTTGCCGGAACGTCAGAGAGACTTTAGAGCGCCCACAATCCCCGTCCCCCTTCCTATCTCCGTTTCTGTTTCTGGCGGTACTTTCGGCCCGCTCTGTCCGGCTTCCAATTTAGAGCTCGGACTATCGCGGCGTGTCATTTCAACCAGAGACGCAACAAAGCTGCAATATTATCCCAATAGCGGCTCAGATATCTCAACGCGAGCATCATACGGAGGGAAGGTACGCGAATAGACTTGTTTCAATTGTGAAATAGGACATTACAATACACCAGACAGATAATGAACTTCCATAAATATTTCTTGACTTGAAATTAATGGGACAAAGATTAAATATTGCTTCAAATTTGGAGATATATTTAATTTTCATCTCTTTGTTTCTCTCCATGTTTTCCTTTAGATTCTTCTTTAAAACCATCAATTTTATATACATCTATCCAATGTTGTATATTTTTCCTATTTAAAAGTTTATTTGTTTTTTGTATTTAATATAAGTTTTTCTTATATGCAGTTAATTTTTACGATAGTAAAAAGATATATAATTTTAAAATATTAAGGTAATAGTTGCTATCTATAAATTTTAATCAAATGTTTAATTATCGGATAAATTCGATATAACCCAAATAATAATTTCATATATTCAGAATTTTGTTTGCTCATGTTTATACTATATTATCGATACGGAAATTATTTGATCACACACTATAGCTGATAGGCTCACTGCAATCAAATCCCACAATTCGTTTCCGCGTTCAGATTACTTCTGCTATCAGACCAGCCGTCCAGAGTCGAGATCGAATTTTATGAAAGAGGAGATGCGACCGGAAAAAGGTCACTTGTATCGCGAGTCAATCGGATATGTCCAAAGATGCGAGGGTGGCAAATTTATGAGAAAAAATTTTCTACGCAATACACACAAAGTCATAGAAACTTTTCCGAAAGATTATTCCCTTAATTTAAGAGAAGATTGATGAACTGTAGCTTCATAATATCTAAAAATAAATATTTTTCGCATTTCACGCTAAACGAGTTTTCCGTAAGTACTTGTGTGTCTTTCCTCTCCGATATATGTACTTAAACTTTATCGAAAATAAGATGAAGAGTTATATTATATCAATTTTTTAATAAAGAGAAAATGTACACATAAAAACTATAAGATGTCTTTTATATATACGAAATCATGATTCATAAGATTTCATGCAAAATTTCAAATATTTTCCAATTACACATAACTATCTGTAATTTACCAAAAATGTATCTTATATGAATAAATTATTAATAATGTGAGAGAAATTGTTGCATGCTTTTTGATACTTTGCATAATAATCGGAGTATATGAATCGCTCGGTGATGTTGGTTGTCGATAAAAATCAGCATCGCAGAGATCAATTTCGCGTGGACGCCCGCAGTGTGCTTAATAACGATATATTAGGAAAAATCTCCGCGGAATCTTTTATTTCTATCATGACGCGGACGCACGCGAGGATCGATCGCTGTTATTTCGATGCCCCAGAGACAGTGGCGCAAGAAAACATGCGCAATTTCATTTCGAGGAAGCTGCTGACCAGAACTCGTCGCGGTCAGCGGTTTGAACGTCCTACGCGTTTGCCGAGCTTTATTGAAATGTCCGGTCTTAGGCCCCCTTTCAGCCACGACCGCGTCGTTACGAGCAAGACGAAAGGGAAGTCGGTCGCCCTAGACACCCTTTCTGACCCTAGAATACCTAATGAGGACCTCTGATTTTACCCAGACACCCGGACAGATCGGACCTTGCGCCTTGAATCCTAGCCAATCGCGAGTAGCATTAAATAGGAGATCGAGTTTGGAGTTCATTATTCATTATAGTAGTCTTTGTACAAATTTATGTGATAGCGCTTTTCCGATGAAGATAAAAGATATGAATAGAAATTAACCCTTTCATACTCGAATTTTTATTACTAAACAAGAAAACTAAAGTATTCGAGAACAATTCCATATAAATATTATCTTTTGTGAAAACTTTTTCAAATATTTTAATAGATCATTATTCCAATTTTAACTTTTAAAATATGATTAGCTAAAACTAACACACACACACCACAAAAATATTTTCTCTTTCATTGCTATTAATATAAAATTCATAAAATATGAAATCTATATACAAACTTTTGCGAAAATAGTAGATATCTTTCTGTTTGAATTTGCACTTAAAATGTGGATTATACCGAGATAATTGATTTCGTGATCAAGATTTATTACTCAAATTATTATGATATAAAAATTTCTTCGCGCCGTCCTTCGCACATCCTTTATTGCATGATGCGATCGTGATGTGTCCTTGCTAATTTCATTTTCCGAGCGTGCTACTCTAATACGCGGCGATAACAAGGTTCTGCCGACGGGGTTATTTTAATAATGAATTAATCTAGGAGGCATTATACAGGCGCCAGGAAGGGGCAGGGGTATTTGTGGACAGTCCATGGGGACCATCGGACCACGTGGGCCACGTGGTATCCGCAGGATAATTGGAGGTCACTGCGGTTTTAGGGACTCCTCGAGTCCCTCGCGAACTATTCTGGAGGAACACCCAAATACGGACCACGTTCGACGGGTTGACTCGCATAATTATCCGGATTTCCGTTTCGATTTGCTATGCAGTAATTAAGAAATAGCGGCTATGGTGATATACTGCGCAGACCGCGGCGTTATTGTCAAGCGATTAAACGCATTTCACGACTACATTTGTACGATGGCAATTTATGGATTCGCAAATATGTTAGATTAAATCGAATTAAATCTCAAGATCTTTATTTATTAATTTCTTATTTAAATTTGTGAAAAAAATACAAATTTAATATATTATATAAAAAGAGATATATTTTTAAGATAGCAAAAACATAAAAGTAATTTTTTCATATATTTTTTCATTTTGTATTTTTATCATAATTTCTGTATTAAGTATTTTAATATATTGATATGATTATTATGCTTTATTCAAATATTTGAACAAATTATATTTATGGGAGCAGCAAAATTTTTTTTCAGTTTTATAAACATATATATCTACTTTATATATTTTCAATCTCTAAAGAATATCAATTTGCGTTTTTATTGTAATAATCTGGTTGCTATATTTGTAATATACTAAATGCGACTATAACACATGATCTATAAACGTTCCGAAGATGGTCCGAGTGGCGTTTAATTAACGAAAGGGCTTTAATTGAATAGAAGAGAGAAAATCAAATTAGCGGTGGAAGGAAACTACCAGTAAAGAGAAGATACGAGAAAAACCGTTTTGCTGTTAGCTGCCAGTATTATCGATTTGTGTTTTTTTTTTTTTTTTTCGAATGCTTCCACCACAAGAGGAACTCGCTGCGATTAATGTTCTCTTACCCAGCTGTATCCTGTTACGTGTTATTTATAATTCGTCTAATGATTTCATTCAATTAATCGACCATCAAGTGCAAGTTTCTGATTATATCGAAAATAGATTTATTAACGTTGTATTATTTATATTTCGTATTCCTTGTAATACTATAATGTAATTACAGTATTTGTTTAATTAAAGCCCTTCCTGCGTCTTCTTTCCGGTACGCATTTGGCGCGCGTAAAATCCACTGGGACGAATATTTCAAAATGAATTCCTGTTTAATTCAGCGACCGAGAAACCATTCTCTCGTGGATCGTCACTGCGCTAAATAAACCAATTAATAATTATCACATGAGCCCGTATCGCAGTCAATTCTGATTCCATCATCATGTTGATAATATTGATGATAAATGATAAGAGTGGAATATTGATAAAGAGTATATATATATCTGTATTCCTATAAAAATATTTATATCTGTTTTTCTAAAAAATTTTGCTTTGTGCAAACGGTTTGATTTTTTTAAAGAATAATATTATAAAATAAATATTAGAGAATAATGTCAGAAATATATTCGTAATTATTTCGATTTGGCATTTCGAGTGCCATACACATGCCCGCGAGCTTGCACTATTGTATATTAATATCCTGATGTAAATTATTCGTAATTACATTTGATTAAACCGTTTATAAACAAGATCACTGTTTAGATTATATAGATATTATTATTAAGCCGACGTATTCGTTGAAATACGCGTGATTACATTAATTGTATGCATTATTATCTTTCCTTTTCTAATAAATCGACAATGTGACGCGTTGATAACTCTTCTAATTGTCATCGGAAGATATCAAAGTTAATACGAAATCATAGTTAAATTATTAGAAGAAATTCGCGTGCATAATACGCTACTGCGCATTGCCTTATATAGCATAGAATTCTAGCAATCGCTATTGATATACATTCAGAAGCTTATTTAGTGATTTGCAAATGCGAAACGTATTTGCGCATTCAGAGAGCTAAATTCCAGTCCAAGCGCATTAGTTCTTCGGTCTTTGTGTCCTGGGATCGACTGCGCCCACGATGCTCATTTCCGGGGTCACCGTCATAATTACACGTTCTAAGCGACTTAACGAGCATCGGTACTATTAAATATACCACCAGGTACCATCCCGCTATCCCAAGATTAACTTGGGCTAAATGCGTGTAAGTTACGTCGCCGGGGCCACTTTGCCTAAATAGCGAATCCATTAGTGTCTGTTTAGCGTAAGTTAGCTGAGCGACGTCGATAAATTAGTATTTGTGGGTGATTTTGCTTCGCGATAAATGCATAATTCCCTGGGTTTGCATCCGGCAGGTAAATGCATATTTCGACAAACTATATGCGATAATTATTTCGTAAAGAGAGAGAGAGAGAGAGAAAAAGAGGAGGATGTGTGAATAATTAAATAATTTCTCTTACAGAATTATATTTATATCGTAATTCTAACGATTTAGAGACATTTTCAGATTTTCCGAGATGTATTATTTTTGTATAAAGCAGAAAATAAATATCTCCCTCCTCACAAAAAAGGTATTTACATTAATAAAAAATTGCATATAAATAACAGAAATTATTTTTAACGAATTTTAAATCGATGACAGTAATCGGTGTTGCTTCGGAATTGAAGTGCAATTTTGCGCATTGGATTTTTGCTTCTTCCTCTTTTTTTTTTCTTTCTTTTTTATAACGTATGTGCTTACTTCACGTGCAATCCGAAAGAGTTACTTTCGGCACGAGCAATGAATCGGTCTGCCCACTTTCTGTTTGCTCAGTTGAATATCTCGGTGTAAACGGGTTATGCTATGGAACGGGAGCGTGCGTCCCGTTCTCTGGGGGCCTGCACCGCGTCGGACCCTATCGAGGAAACGTTGTTTAATTTCGGTGAACACGCTCATTCCGCGTCTGGTGCTTCCGCCGTTTCGCACTGCAGACAATCCGTTTGGGAGCCAATGTAAGGAGAAGAAATCTCTTTGCTAGTTTTACATATCATGATGCTGATACTTTGCATCACACATTATCACCCTCAATACAAAGATTAACTAGATAAATTTCTCTTTTGCCAAAAAAATTTAGTTTTATATCCTTTTTATAATAAATTCTAATCTATTTTTTTTGCAGAAAATTTAATGTTTTTTTTAAATACATTTTTTTATATTCTTAAGCTGGTCATGTCAATTTTTTTTTTTGATAGGACATGTTGGGGCGTATAAAAAAATAGACGGATGTATAGATACATGCGCTTTATATTTTAGATTTATAATATTTAACATAAAGTTTTATTTTAATCTAAAGTAGACGATTTATATTATCATAAAGTGCATCATATGAGGCAGGTGTATTCTCTTTCTGAGAATCTTCGGCCAATATAATGAACGGTAATTTTTAATGAGACTCGAAATCTCTCTCAAAAATACACTTGCAAGCAGAAAAAATAGCTAAAGGTGTAAATTGTCACAAGCATTCGGCCTTTCGATAACCGCGATTCCCAAGAGTTTCTTTCGATTTCTCTTGAGAACGCGGTGGCTGCGGGGTGACAGTGCCGCTTTAATAAATGTTCCTGACGCGCGGTCGGCAGGGGTACAAATCGCCTGGAACCGCAGACACAATGCTTAGTAATGGCGGCTGACGGTTCGCACAACGGGTCCCCCCATCGTGGCAGGTTCCCCAGGTTGCTATATCTCGCGCGATGCCCATTCGTTATGTTTCACGGGTACCGTTGCCGCCAGCGGTCCGTCGTTGCGCGCGCGCGCGCGCCTGCACGATCACTGCGATTTGATTTCGGCGCAAATCGACGGACAAACGACCGTAATTAATCTAGGCCGTCGGCCTGCGGCGCGCCCGCCAGGTGTTCAACGAGCGGGTCTATCGGAAACATCATCGTGTTGATACCTTAACACGGCATTGCTTGTAATTCGAAAATATCAATCCAGATAACTACGAGACAGCTAATTTGAATCTATAAATATAAAAATTGAGGAAACCTAAGAAATCTCTTATCAAGAAACAAATGTTAAAATGTCCTTTCAATATTTTTGCGTGTATATATAGTTAGATTTTTATATTTGATAATTAATAATATCTTCAACAGTTTTTGTTTTTGTAATTCAAAATTATATAGCTATAATACACATACATATAAAAACTCCTTTTTTATTATAGAAGTTTTTATTCAATTATTTTCTTAATTAAATGTAAGGCAAGCATTCAGAAACTTGAACGACGACAAACGAAATATGCATATAAATCGTTTTTCTATATTTTTTTTGCTCTTGATATATTCGAATAATTTTCTTTTAAATTTAGAAATTTTATTCAGTGCTCGATCTTGCAAATGTGATATATTTCGCTCGAGGCTAACGTTATTGACATTTATTCTCGCGTGTGGAGCACGTTGGATTTTGCAAAGAGTCTAGACGCGACTGAAATTCTGAATAAACAATGTCGTCGATGTTCACACGAGCTAGTCCGGAATCCTTGAAGGATTCATGCGCGACTGGTATCTGCTCTCGCATTCTCTTTGAATTTGTCTCTTTATGGTAGTGCAGAGTCGCATATTGCCTCGGCAAGCCTTGGCAAGAACTTTATTACACTGTGCAAATGCTAGCCGATGTTCTGCGGAAAGATGGTCGAGTCTCCAAAGACACGTATGAAATATACAAAATCAATCTCAGAACGCATACGTTCCCGGCAGACACGTGCGACAAAGTTGGCGGAATCGAGTTTTACAGATCTGTTTATAACGACGGTGAGGAGATGTGATCTCGCGAAACGTGAGAGCTATAGTATCGAATGATGAAAACGAGTTTATAGGTAAGTTCCTGTTGCAATATTGCTTTTGGAATCTATCGCTGCGACTCGCTGGAGCGCGGGCCGCAACTTCATTTCCTTCTCTCTTCGGCTTTTGATCCCATATTACGTGCTGCGAATTTATTGGAGAATAAATTGATCTCGCTCGACTCCGACCGCGATAGTTTACGAACTTACAATCTCTTGTTTCCATGCGGTTTGCTCGATTCTATCGCCGATACACGTTTGCTTGAAATTAAATATTTTGAAGTGAGAAAAACACAATATGCCAGCATTTTTTTAATGTTATCAATATAATATTAATTGCTTTATCAAGCATATAAACATCGAGAAATTAAGATTGCGACTAAAAAGAAAAAAAAATATATATTAGAGACAAAATTAAAATAATGTTTTAGTAAAAATGATTTTTCTTTTATCAATCTCATTATTAGTTTGCAGTAAAAAGAATGATGAAATCAAAACAGTTGGAAGTTAGTCTGGAAAATTCTTTGTATGTATTCGTATTAAATCTGAAGAACCTGCTGATTTACCGGATACATAAGGTTCGGTTAGCTGGAAAATTAATAGTCTACTGGTAGAAATCGAAACGAGCCTGGACAAACGTGCCAAAAGAACAGAGGGCTGCGAGGTGAGTGCACGCGAGGGGGTGGCGGCGAACGGGCGGGAGGGAGACAACGGAACGGAGGGAAAATTGCGTCGCGAACGAGTAACACGAGTCGTTAGTGGCTAATCCGCCATAGGGGACGAAGGGGACACGTTTCGAACCAGCAGTGGCGTGCACCAACCCTTTCCCGGATTGAGCGCGGGCTCAAGAGTTGCGCGAAAACAAGAGGACGGTTTTTTGGGGCTCGCGAGAGGAGGATTTAGTTCCGTAGATGAATGACGAGGAGAGGGCGAGGAACAGAGAGGAAACGCGTTGAGGGCCCGGCCAAAAGGGCACGAACCGGTACTGGATGGCGGGAGCTTTCTGTTGATTCAAGTGGGCACGTGATAAAAATGACAATGATGAGTTAATGCAATAACTGTGTACCTTCCGACCCTCATTCGGCTGGTGCCGCACGCATACATCTGTGCCGTATCGTCCGTGTGCAATCGTGCGCGTAACGCACGCACACAACGACAACGATGGGATGATCGGACCGCGACGACGGCGATGCGCCGGTATAATTTTCGGGGAGAGAAGTTCCTGGACGGGCGCGGACGATGATAAAGGCGGCGCGTTAATTACCAATATGAGGTTCAAATTTACGTGACTATCATGCCGCAAGTTGAATTAACAACAGTAACGTATCCAAGGCGGAGAAATTGACTTTAGTAATGTGCGAGCAAGTGACAGGTAGATAAAAGTTAATAAAGATATATATATCAGCTACTTTTTATTTTTATTTCGTTTAATATTATCTTAAGGCTAGAAACATATTATTTATATAATAAATGCTATGTAGAAAGTTATATTTTTCATTCATTAGAACTCTTTAAAGACGAATTGGTTTATATATATATTTTTTCTCGTAAAAATTTTTGCCGTTCGCACTTCTTTTTATATATCCTTAATTTTTATAATAATCATTTCAATTGGTACATCTCAATTGAAAATTTTATCAAAATCCTAAAATTGAGAATAAGATTTTATTATATATTTAGATTTTAATATCCAAGTTTCTAAAAAAATTAACCCTTCATCTTTAATTCTTTATAATTTATATATAAAGTCCGTAGTTAATGTTCTTTGACGTTATCTAAAAATATGTTGTATGAAATCTCTATCTTTTGATCATATCAGATTTATCATAGACAGATCAGTATCGTGCGAAATTCACGACAGAACGATATATTACATGTTAAACAAATTGATTGCCAGACATTTCTCGATATATATACGCGCATCCATTTCGCTACTGAATTCAAGCAGACTAGCCTTTGTAGAAGCAGATTAGGGTGGAACGAATGATCGCTATTGCCGATGGAAAATGTATTCCTGGTATTTAGCGGCGGCCGTTGCCAATTTACCTCGTGCGCACGATAAACCCAGCTGAACGGGATTAATGCCCGGCAACGGTTCCCCTCAGAGTCCAGCCTCGTCCATGTCACTTTGCTAAGGATATTCTTTGTATGACTGCAAGTTTCTCTTCCTTCAGCGTTCTGGCTATAAACTAGTCCCTTACAATATTGAAACGCATCGCGATTCAGAAAACGTGCTGCAAATACAAAGTTTCAAAATACCAGCCAGATCTTTATTCGACTTCTATTTTCGTTGTACGATGCAAATCTTGATTTAGCGGTTATATAAAAAAAACAATGTTTTAATAAATGAAAAGTTATATTCGTTTTTGAAATGCTTATATTGGTACATTCATAAAATTAGAAACGCATATAAATAAGAAGGATATTTTTACATTATCGTATAAAGGTTTTTCAATATATTCTCAAATAGAGAATTGTAAATAATTTGATTAAAAAATGCGATAGGATCAAAATAAGAAAATTGAAATTTTAGCTTTATTAATTTGGTAAAGGATCTTAAAATAAAAGATATGACACAAGAGACACATCTAAGAGTCTTAAAATAAAAGATATGACAAGATATACATATCTAAAAGAGAGATAATTATTTTAATAAGTATATTATTAATACAGTTATTTTGAAGCCTTTTTTATGAAATCAAGAAAATCTCTAATTTTCTTTCACATACATACACATCTAATTTTCAAAATATTCTTATCATTTGTCCAGTACTGCATAATATTTACGTTTCGCAAATCACATAGTTCAAATGAAATTAATAAAAGGCTAGAATAAAGTTTGATTATTTGCTTATTTTAAAAGCAATGAAGCATTGAACACTAAAAAAAAAGTTATTGGTTACGTGTAATAGAACAGATTAACGTAAATACATACATACACATCTAATTTTCAAAATATTCTTATCATTTGTCCAGTACTGCATAATATTTACGTTTCGCAAATCACATAGTTCAAATGAAATTAATAAAAGGCTAGAATAAAGTTTGATTATTTGCTTATTTTAAAAGCAATGAAGCATTGAATACTAAAAAAAAGTTATTGGTTACGTGTAATAGAACAGATTAACGTAAATCGATTTTGTGACCAATTTAGCCCGAAATACGTTACACTGGAGTTCAAGAAACTCTCGCGATCCTTCGTGAGAAGATGTCATCGACCTCGGTATCGCGCATGTGATTCAAGTATTTATAAGCGTTTATTTGCGTAATAGCTTTTTCATTTAAATTGCAAAAGATTTATCAGCTACCAAGTTACTCTCCTGTACCACTCGCGCTGTTAACTACCATCATCCGGAGTGACATAGCGACCGTTTGGTTTTCGTGGCTTGTGGATATTTTCGGAGTTAATTGGCTAATGAATAGATAAACATTGCGTCGGTTTGCATCTCGCTGCATAATTAATCCATCTTCGTTAACCTAGCATTCTCACCACGGGAAATCAAATTTACCTAATACGACAAGTTAGCACCGTTACACATCCGTTTTTCTAATTGTTAGTTATGTCATTCATTCTTTGATGAAAATTCCAGAACAATGGAGGTTGAAATATGATTTGATAGAGGCAGTGATAAATGAATATTTTTAAGCGTTGATAAGAAACAATGTTTTTCTTTAATCTTTTATGCGAATTAATTTAGTGAGTGTTTCAGTTTTTCAAAATTGTCGAATAAAATCTAAATACATAGTTGAAAATTCTGTTTAGTTCATAGATATATTTATATCTTAAGTACAATATACTATTATCCTAGAAATAAAATAGACATATTATATCAAAATTATTTACACAAAAATACCTAATAAACATAGTTTATTGAAATTTTCTTTAATTTATCTGTGAATCTGTTAATTAAAAAGCTAAGTGACATAATCCAGATAACATAAATCGTGAAAACGTGTAAGAAACATTAAGATGTCTTTTAGAGCTGGAAGAAGAGAAATAATGTTTAAGAATTATACCGTCTAAAATTTCCCTCCCAGAGATAAACGAATTAACGAAATATGTGGAAGAAATACGAGTCAGGTTTCACAACGTTCTCAGGAGTGCAACGAATTTCATATGAGGGCACGTAACACTTTCCACGTTGGTATTCGCGTTAGCACGAATTGCGCTATCTCCGGTGCGATATTGCCATTAGAGGTGCAGAGACACGGCGGATAATTGAACGGCGTGCGAGTACCAAGGAAGCGAGTCGCGGTCGTTAGGCGGATGCTTCATCGCGCTCGTATCCGGGGTCGTATCGTTAGTACACGCACGTCGCGCTCACAGGTAAACGTATTATACACTCCTTCGTGAGCTCGTCGTCGGGAGAGACGCGGCTTCATTCCCTGCAGTCGCGAAATTAGATGCACGCGAATTAAATAAAACAACGTCCGATTCAACGTAATGAGTTGACGGAAGTAAGCAATATCCGTTCAATTCGATAAAGATGTGGAAAAATCAATTGGACTAATTTATAATAATAAA
>NW_021849885.1:222033-264649 GCF_003651465.1 Formica exsecta | reverse complement strand
AAAATTTATTTTAATTATTAATTAATTAAATAGGATTGTGGAAAAAAATTTTAATCGATGTAATATAGTGACATTTTTAGTACATATATCGGGTATAACGAATTCTCCGCGATCACAGTTATTATAAACTAAATTGAACTAGACTGTGGACAGACGCAGTGCTTTCTATTTAAATAAACATCTGGTTACGGTGATGATCGACTCTCTCGATCATCCGATGCAATTCACACCGGAATTTCCATTCTCTGCTTATCTGAAATAATCCCCGCTTGCCGTTAATTGTTTTCACGCGCGTGTTTATGAAATTAATGCACCGGAGATGCCGCGGCGCGCAATTGCAACGCGTGTCGGACGGCATTTCGACCGCAGTATGCAATTCGCGGTCGATCGCGCGTGCTTACGTTGCGTATACGCGTGCGTTCGTTAAAGTTGGATTATGCGAACAAATCTACGCGAGAAAATCGCATTGACGTACCGAGCGAGCGAGCGAACGAACGAGAAAGCGCGCAGCGATTTAAAAACGTCGAACGGGATTCAGATTAAATCTGAATGTAGCCGGTCGCGAACGCACCCCTGGAAGATTGCAGAAGTTTCTCAGAAGTTTCCGCATGCTCGTGGAAACTCGTTGCAACTAAATTATGGCGATGCGTGATGCGCGTCTGAATAACGCGCTGTAGAAACACGACCTAATAAGCTTAAAATGCATCGCGCCGCCATTGCGGATACGTACATCACGCACCTAAATTATCGCCGCACATTATTATTCGCGATGCGCGAACAGCGCCATGTAACTCGGAAACTACTTGTCAATCTCGAAAGCGTGCCATTTTGTAGAACTCCATTACGTGTCTAACTTTTTTACGTGAAATCAGTTTAAGTAGAATGCATTTTGATACTCGGCAATTTATCCTATGAACAAGCGCGATGAGATAATACCGTAAACTATTTTAGAAATCGCGCATTTTTTTCTCTCAGGTGTAGATTTTCACTCTCTTTCTCTCTTTCTGGCAAATTTAGAATTGTAAAATTATCTATGGAGGATTAAAGATTAAAAGCTTCCTAATTTAATAAGTTGAGTATCAAAAATAAAAATAACTGTGTTTTAACAAAAGTTTAATTTAAAATTGATTGGACATCGTTGAGATCGACATTGATGATCTCTCTCGCTTTGTTAAGAAATATATTTTTACCGATACATATTTTATGTATGCATGCAACTCGAAATATCCATTGTTGATGCTTTTTTCATCGCCGTCATGTCGGTCATTGCCCGCGAACGTAAATTCTCGTTACGGCGATATATCCAGCGCGGCGAAAAAGCCAGTACAAAAATAGAATTACCGGACGTGAAAAGTTAAGCATTGAGAACTTTTGGATTTTCCATTAATTTCCCCGGACGCGACGACGCGGCCGCGCGTCATAATTCAATGCGTCATCGTTCGTCACTAACGCGATGACAGATACGTCGATCTGTTTTCTTCCGATGCTGCCGAATGCATCGATGCGCCACCATATACCATCGCAAATACAAACATCGAATATGTCCAGTATCGAACGCAAATTTATTTGCCGGAGTTTGGAACCGAGTCGCCGCAAACATCGACAAATAGTAATCGCAGACAACATATAACAGACGCTATTCATCCCGAAACTTTTTTTTTCGATCGATCTATCTACTGAAATCCTCAGAGTTTAGAAGCATTATACTTCTTTCCCGCTGCAGTGAAAAATATGCAAATATTCAGATAATAACGATTTTTTTCGCCGATATTAACGTAAACAGCTGCCCTCGCTTGCCATTATAAATTTAATAGCAACCAGATATTATAGAATCATTAGAAAGCGATATTAATTTCAGCGGAAAATATCGCATTTACCCCGCTACTGTAATTACGATAACACCTATTCATCCCGCACACGCGCTACGAGCATTTGATACCTCGCGCGAAGGTATCAGTGCCATCACTAGCTACGTACATAGTTACAGATTGCACTTAGTGATCGTGCGCGCGTGTGTCGGCGCCGCAGCGAAATGCGAGCGTGGCACGACAAAGTGCGTTTATGCGCTACGAAACTACGGTTGAAGGCTAATGAAAGATGAAATCTCTGGTGAGCAGACGTTTTTTTTTCCGATCCACCACGCGTTTCAAGCGTGCCTGATTCTCGCCCGTCGTTGTAATGGCGCGCCGCGCGTCGACTGCATCGGCGAAAAATAAATACGTATGAAGTAAAAACACATGTAAAGCGAAGTAACACGTGTAAAATATCGCCGTTGCGTCGGTCATAAATTAATAAGCGGTGTCGGAGAAGCAGTAGGAAATATGCATTGTATTTGGAAGGGGGCAGGGGCAACTCCTACTGTTCCTGATTTAGGAGCTGCAGCGTAAAATGTGCAGGGGTGGAAACTAATATCCCTGATTCTTCTCTACTTTTAAATAGCTCCAGCTTTTATGCAAAATCAACCAGAAAATTGTTAACACATGACAATTTTAAAATCTTTTTTGAAAGAACAATATCCTCATTCAGTAAAAAAGTTAAATTATCCGACAATGTTCGTTTTGTTATTCGTTATTACATCTGTCCTCATCGCAATAAAAGCGAAGACGCGCGTAAATGCGTATTTGATTTCGAAGAAGCGATTCCACTAAGAATAAGAATCGGCTTTGATCAACGAGTCTGGACTGTAGTCCTCAGTCGACGTCCCTCGAGTGACGCTCCGTGCTTTTATTCGGCCGTCCCCCTTCTTCATCTCTCGCAGCCTTTTCTGAGGGAAGCGGCGAAAACAATAGCACGCTTACGTCGAAAACCCGCGCGACTCGCGGTACGTATTTTATGTCTGAGTTATTTGGCACAAAAGCGCCCCGCTCGAAAAAGCGAAAGAGAGAGAGAGAGAGAGGGAGGGAGGGAGGAAGGGGGAAAGAAAAAGAGAACGGACGCCGTTGCTCGCATCCTACCTCCGAGAGGAGATTCCGCGGGGCGTTTAACCGTTGCGAAAGTTCTTCCCGTGAAGGAACGCGCCGTTGTATTTTTCGACGAGCTGGTCGCGGGTTTAAACAGCGGTATGCAACGCGCGTCGAGAAACGGAATGAAACGCGCGGCGCGTCAAACGCGGAAACGCGAAAGTCCGAAGTGCGGCTTCCGGGGAACCATTCCTCTTATACCCGCCCTCTTTTGCATTTCTTTTTCAACGTTTATAACTTTTACGTGAATTCTCTTCTCGAAGTATACACATGACGTAAAGTTAACCCCCTTTTATTTTACTATAGGATTTATTACCTAGGTATCATTTTTTGTCATTTTAGAAAAAAACTTACATAGTATACATTTCATTTGTGTAATATTAATTTATATTAAGTTCAAGATTATATCCGATTGTTTAATTTCTTAAAAATATAACAGGTAACAATCTCAGCAGGGTAACGTAAAAATATGTTAATTTCTAAAAAATCGAAGACTGCATTCTAAGCGACGATTTATTGTAATTGATATTTCACAAAGTTTACATATTTTACTCCATAGAGGGGAGGCGGAGGGCGATGTATATGTCAGCAGCGCATGAGTGAAATTATATATCTTTCTATTCGACGTGACGCGTATAAATCGAACTTATACTTTATGTCGCGGAAAAGATCCAATGAATGTTTCTTGCGCGAGCTAAGCACCGTTGTTAATCCGCTCCATTTCCTCCGCGCGTTTGCATTAAAAGTCGATGTATTATAGTTTGGTCCATTTCCCGAGAAATGTGAAAATTTCGCTCGTAAAATCCAATGTGACTAATATGCATCCCGTATACCAGATATCAGATCGAAATTTCGCAATCAGGTCAAACATAACAAATAAGATCAGATAAATTCATCCAACAAATACGTTTCGGAATTTTCGAGTATTCTAATGGCATCTGTCTTCGCGATCGTACTCGTGAATTATAATATTTGCTATGATGACTTTTTTCGGCAATAATAAAGCATAAATTAAATGACCAAAAGAAACAAGCCGGAAAATATCGCTTTAATAACGACTCGTCGCATCTACAATGCGCGCTTGAGTAAAAGTGACCTTATTTAAGCATAAATTTCGCAAGCTGAAGTAATTATCAAATTGTCAAATTATTTAATTTGTTTTGTCTACAACAGTATATTTAAATACAATAATAAAAATAGAAAATATTCCATTATATTTTAGTTTGTATGAACATTAATTTCATGACATATAATATAGTTAAATTAATGGAATGTAATATAATTTGCCGATGAATTTTCGTAATTTTGATGTTATTTTTCGAGATTGGTACATGTAATTCTGTGCATTAAAACTATAGGCAATAGGCGTTTACTATAGCAGTTGGAATTTTACGAGGTTGAGGAATGTTGGTGATGCTAGTACAACTGTAAAACAACAAAGTCCTACAATCCTTTGTGCGCAGTAAAATGGCGGGTGCCTGTAGAAGAGGCGAAACGCAAACCCATCCGAGCGTGGCAAATTAAAAGAGCAATTTAACAACGCCTGGCAACTGTCTAAACGAAACGAAACATTAATAAGAGCTGCGAGTCTACGCATCTCGAAACTCGGAACTAAAATAATACTTGAAAATCCCAGAACATTTTATCATATATGTCAAAGCTCTTTCATTTGCCAAACACGAATATGAATAATCTCATAGAAAAATTCAAATGTTAATTACGTCATCTCGCTTTGCAATATGACAGAATGGGATGAAAAATAGGAATATCAGATAAAAAAATACCAACTACATCTTTCAGATGTTTTAAAAGAAAAAATACCAATGTAAGAGAGAAGTTATGAAAATCAGACGCAGTCGTTGAGAAGCCATTTTAAATACACTAAAGGGATCTAAATATCGATCGAGTGAAGAAACTTATTTTAATTATAGATTATCTGGATAGTTGTGTCAAACAATTTTTCAGAATTGAAAATATTGTCAAAACAGACTATCTTTCATCTTTGACTGCCTTAATATTATAACAAAATATATTTCTTTATGTAATCATTTTACATATCTATACAGATGTCGTGCACGCCAGACACTATTTAATATTCAAGAATAACGTGTCTCAAAGAATCCGATTAACGCAAACGATTTTCTTTCTGAGAGCGAGAGGTAATTTGATCGACTTGAGGTGAACTCGTAGAAATCTCCGGAACGTGGAAGTGGCCGGTTGTACTTTACTCGGGAGTCGGTACAACTGCCATTATTTATTCGCCGTTTAATAAGCAATCTAAATTCCGTCCATCCTTACGCCCCGCGAACCGCGGCAGATCTACCCCTGCTGCACCCTGCATCCCCCTTTGGTACCCTCTTCCCTCTCCCAGCTTCTCTGCATTCTCATCCCTTCCGTCGCCTACGGGGGTCAAATCTCTCGAAATCGATCTACTCTCCTCGTTCCGTCGCCCGCGGCGTCCGATTCGTTTGCTTTAATTCGACGGCGCGATTCGATAATTCGCCGAGTTATATCAGGAGAACTCGCGGCGTCCAAATTATAGATAAGGTTCAGTGACCAGACGGGAGATACAATTTCGCGCCAGCTCTAAATCGGTCGTCCGTCGTGGCATATATAGGACGAGTCAGACTGCTGAGAAATTGATATACGCCGCCATATCCGCTTTATCACATAATTGACAGCGAGAAATGTATCTATTATTTAAATTCGTCGAATATTAATTACATTGTTAGATTAAATAATTAAATTCTATATGCGATCGCGTGGAAACTGCAGTATTATATGCATGAATGTTAATTCGATTGTTTTATTTCTGAAGATAATATTACATATCAAAATTGTCCCTTTATATATTGCATTGTTTGTCGGAATTAAAATAAGCTCCGTTTTCTTAAGGATTAAACTGTTTGGGCCACGTATTATGTTCTGTATCTAAGTAGTAAATGAGAAATATAAGATACGAGATAAATACAGTATAGTAATTTTTTTAATAAATTCTACTTTTAAATCCTATGCTACATAACCGTACATTATTACCCACTCATTTACTAAAAAGATATTTAAATAGCAAGTTTAAATTTTTTTAATACATACAACAAAATTATTATATATAAATGTAGACTAAATTAAAACAATGTATTTTTTGCAAACCATGTGACAAAATTTAACAAATTAAAATTAAAATCTTAAATATATGTCTTTAAATCTTCAATAATTTAATGTCTTTAAATATGAATCTTTAATATATGTCTTGCGATTTGAAAATAAATGTCAATATTTTTATTAGAAGCAACGATACTTAATCAAATAAAAATTCAATTTATTCGATAGTATATTTAGCAAATTAAAGATCATATTAAACTAATATTTCCTTTTAATAAAATTCAAAAAGCTCAGTGATGAATCTTAAGGTCAACTTGACTCGGCATTGATTCATTCAATAATACGAATGCATCGTGCAATGTAAGTATAGTAATATGCAGGCCCGGCCGCACCTAGAAAAATTCCACGAAAGAAGTGAGCGAGGCGCAGATAACGAGCTATAGTAGCGCGCACCCTCGGTTATAAACATCGTTAGTATGCACCGTTCCATTATTACCATTCGTTCTAATACACGAAGGCCGCGCGCCAGGCCAGACGCCTCTCTGGGGTATCATTCCCGATTATTACTTCGAAAGGGTTGCCCACCACCCCGGAACAGCACCTGAGGGTGTACTACCTTCATCCCTACCAGAAGATCGTCCCGACTTCGAGCACGCCACTTCGCGGGCGCAACACTCTTCTTCGATCCTTTATGGCTATTTCCGCCCTTCGGCAACAGAGTCATACGTTTTGTCGCATTTAGATGTGTGGAATCGCTCGGAATGTTTAGACATATATTAAAAGACGCTGGGAATCTTTAAACGCGACCAGAAAATTATCCTCTTGCCCCGACCACGCAGATAATTTTCTGCTTTAAAATTCAAAAAATCTTTGCGCTATAAGACATAATTTTTAAATCTAAAATATTATATTAGAAATTTATTATATTGCAGTTGTGAACTCGTCTCTGTATTTTCCAGATAAAATAAATTTTTTAAATATTATTATACAGGAACCTGCTCCAATTATCAGTATCCAACACGCAAAGTCTATAAAAGAAAGGAGAGATATAGTTCTTGCAAAAATACAAAATCTAAAATTCAATCGATGGTCAACACAAATCTCTTTTTCTGCACGAATTTGATTTTTAATTTACAATCAATCCATGAACGAGCGCTGCGTATTTCAATTCTCTCGTCAGCGCGCTTCCACGTTGCGTCGCGAACATTTCCGTCCGGCCTCTCTTCTTCTAATGCATTTTATAGCAGCCTCGAACGGTTTCGCTTCTCGGTACATTTCATCTATGCATGAATATCAGAGAACCGCCGAAAAAAGAGAAAGAGAAAGAAATAGAAAAAAAAGAGAATACGCGGGAACTGGTACTTTCCATTTCATATCGCTTTCCTATTCTCTCGAATTCCTCTTTTTTTCATCTGGCAATCTGCGGCGTCAGATGATTCAAAAGCACAATTAAATCGTGGACAATAACATTTACAGACACAGGTTTCATAATACGTCGGCGAAAACTGTCAAACTGCTATTTTGTACGGATGTGCGGCGATAGTGCGGACGCGCGTGTATAGAGATTTCGTGTGTACAGAGAGAGAAAAAAAATAGAGAGTTAAAAATTACACACCGAAGGAACTTTTGATGGGATTCCCGGCATTGACGCGCCGGGATATTCATTTTCGTCGCTTTGACTCTCTTATTAGAGATATTTTTGTTCTCTCTTTTTTTTTTTTTTTTTAATTGCTGCTTGCACATAACACTGTACAATGGGATTAAACGTGCGATATTTGATCACGCTTTTTAATGTATAAAAAATTCTCCGTGGAAATGTAAGAAATTGTAATAATTTAAAAGAAAATTTAAAGCTTGTATTTCGCAAATATTTATATAAAACCCGAAAAAAATTAAAAATTAAAAAGCAGTTTAGTTTTACTTAATCGCAATACAAAAATTTCCTCGTACATTGCAAATGATCATCCCGAGATAAATTTTTCGCTTAATTATAAAATTATAACAACTGCATATGTTATGTGTACTCGTATGTAATGTACTAGCATAATTATTTATAAGCAAAAGCTATTTTAACTACACATCTTTTCTAAAAATTTCATTTCAAATGCGTTTTAAGCATTTCAGACATGTTATAATTTCGCTGATTTTAATTAAGCATAGGGTTTCCGGAAAAAAACTCTGGCAGCACATTTGCCCTGGACCGTGATAACGAGACGTCTGATGGACACGGTTATTCTCGAGAGGAAACGGCTTACGGGATTGGCGGAGAGGGTTGATGGAATTGAATAGTGGGTCAAAAACTTTTTTCCAGACCTTTTTTCATTTGTCAATTTAACAACTCCACCTATTTACATTTTAATACCGAGTTTCGGTCGTTGCTGTGTTCTCTTGGCTGACTCTTTTAATTAACTGATCTTGAGCATCAACTAACGGTTTAAGAAATCACTTTATCATTGTTCTTGTAAAACGTTGCCAATACAATTACAATATTTTTTTATTTTATTTTATAAAAAATATTGTTATACTACGAAAATATATATTTTTTTATTAAATTATTGTTAATCTATTTAGAGAAAAAATGAAATAATCGCACTTAATAGAAGTCAATAATAGCACAAAATATCTACAGTTAATTTAAATACAGTCAGCACATTCTTACCGTGGCTCCATCCGGCCAGCTTCGTCATCTCCTAGTAATTATATACTTAACTTTTTCACCCTTCGGGACAGAAGGTTATCTCGAATAGTGCACCCCCGAGACATCACTCATTCTTAAAGAAGGGAACGTGGCAGTGACTGGTAACCGACGGCACGATTAAAGATTAAACGGCCGAAACATTTTCTAAAATTTAAAAGAAACAGTTCTCTTTGGAATTAGGAAATTAAATGATTAAATGGAATTTCATGTTTCTCTGTGTTCCTAATATATTTCTTAAAACGTAGTTTTATAATCATTTTTATAATTTTTAAGCCATGAAAAACAGTCGAATATATACGATATGTTTTAAGTCATCATATAGATATACACAGGTTGGCGGAAAAATCGTTAAAAATTTTTCCCCCATAATGTCAAGGGAATGTCAGCCTATACATGCATGGAATAATAATGATGAAAACCACTAGCCAAGATTACGAATGCTCTTCATGGTCTCAATTTGCGAATTCCATCGGCCCTGCATCGCTGTTCATTGTTATCTAGGGATTAATAATACATCGAATACGCCCATTCTCATCCCAATATCCGACACACAGGGGTGGATCAGCATACAACGTTTATAGACGAAGAGGCAAGCATCGTCTTATGTCGGGACGACAAGATATCTCGCTTTTAATTTTTTCAGAAATCTTCCTCGTGATAAAAATAAAAATCGTATTATAATTTCGATATTATCAGAAAATATCTATTTGAAAATAAATCAATGATAAGATTTTGTATTTTTCGTGATTTCTTTGTACATAAGATGTTGATCCACACGAGAAATTCTCTATTTTTAATAAATTTATTTTAATTGAAGAAAAATCTGCCAAAACTGATTCGAAAATTTGTAATCAAAATTAATATCAAGATTTCCTGCATAATAAAACGAAGCTTCAGACAATCCGATATATTTTCTTATTCACCAATATGCAGAGATAATATCGAGCAGTATCATTGACTGAATATCTCGTAACGTATCATTCTCCGCTGGCACGCGCCATTACAAGTATCAAAGTGCGCAATGTGGGTGCATTAGAATTTGTAATCAAAATTAATATCAAGATTTCCTGCATAATAAAACGAAGCTTCAGACAATCCGATATACTTTCTTATTCACCAATATGCAGAGATAATATCGAGCAGTATCATTGACTGAATATCTCGTAACGTATCATTCTCCGCTGGCACGCGCCATTACAAGTATCAAAGTAAAGTTCGCAATGTGGGTGCATTAGAAATTAGATTACATAGTGCATAAATCGCCGATTAATTGCGTCGTATGTTACGAATGTATCTTGATATGTTCAAATCGATGTAAAGAATTGATCTCGCTAGTCATTCCCGACGAGAGGAACAATAAGGAGAACAGCGAGTCCATGGACCGAATAATCAAAGCTTCCCCTCCGCCACGCCGCAATCCTGAGAGATATCGCCGGTGCATTAGCAAGTCAGATAAGCATAGCTCTTCCCAAGAGAAAGAGAAAGTGAAAGAGAAGAGTGCTCAAATAGAGGAGAAGCGTCTCCCTTTCGCCTCGCTTCATCCCTTCTTCCTCACCGCTTTGTAAAGGTGGGTAAAGGCGCGTACGTATATATCTAAGCAGCGAAGCTGAGAGAAAGAGAGAGAAAGACAGAGACGACGAAGAGAGAATCGGTGGATTTACGTTTCTTATATATCGCTTGAGGTGCCAACGTTCACCCTCGTCGCGGCAGTACCTTGAGAATTTAAAAGGGCGGCCGGCTTAGAGGGCTGGGTTTCCTTCCACCGTCGCCGCTTATTTACTCGGGCGCCCAACTTTTTCCATCCATCGATGCCATTAAAAATAAAAGTCGACCGGAGGATCGCGTAAGTGCTTCCCCAATTTGAGGATATTCTCTTTTTATTTGATCTTTTTCCTTATCTCTTTTCTTTCCCACCGTTACATTTTCTTGCCGACTTACCTTGAATAAAAAATATACCACTCTACGTTTCCTGTCCTGGAATTTCCGTGCATCGGACGATTACTCCAAGTTACGTTACCGATAAATTGTCTGCATAGACTTTTTATAATACATGGACATTGTACCTTCCTCGTCATATATCGTTGGTTTTTCGGTACTCATCTAATCGCCTCGTTGGAACAATATTTTCCACTTTGCTCGTATTGCCTTGAAAAAGAATCCTCAAAGTAACTCGCAAAGAAAATGGAAAACAAATTGCAGTAGACTACATTACGTGATGAAGTATGCGAAGATCGAGATCGAGGATAAAATTCTGTTTGTACAGACAGACGCAAAAGAGGATAAAAGGAAGGAATGAGAGGAGAAAAGAGAGCTGGTGCAACCAGCCATTGTTTTCCGTGAAAGTGTTTCGGCACCTCTCGGCAAAGAAAGTTCGTACAACTCTCTAAGCTAGCTGCCATTTTCAATAGAACAAACTGCCACGTCTCATCTATCCTGGGGGAAACCGAGGAGTTCCCAACATACTCTAATACATCTGCATTATTTTTCAATGCAGAACTTTGTATTGCTTTGCAATGCCAGCAACATATCTCAGATAGGTTTTAAACACAATGTTATATATTGAGATTTAAAATAGAGATTAAATAAAAATTTAAATAGCATTTTTGATGTATTGGAAAAAGGGAAAGAAAGAGAGAAAGAAGGAAAGAATTATTTATCTGAAAGTTATATCCTGTCGTAGTCTCTCATTTCATGCGACAAATAAAAATTCTTCCACATACAGCGTACATTAATTCTAATCACTGTCTCAAACCTTATTCCGTAACACGAACATTACTTAGGCGTCACTCGTCATGCAATTTACTCGCCTCGCGAGCACCGAAAACATCCGACATGGTCCTTTGTTAATTCGCGTGTTATCCATTAACTGGACAAACAAGAAACCCGACACACGGTCCGACACGTTGGAAGAAACAGCGTCGAGCGACGAAATACGTTCGCGGCTAGACAGCCATCCGGCGGAAAGACGGAAGCAATACGGCGGAAGTTAGAATAGAAGCGGCCATTGTTTTCCACTGGATTGTTCACCGTTCTGAGAAGGGTCGACTTCGTGTCAAACTGCACTTTTTGCGGCTCGCCGCGACTATCCGCGCCGCGGTGGCCATGTCTGTTGCCGTCACTCGCCGCTTGCGAGTTTCGCGAAGCGTTTTTCTCGCTAACCGCTCGTCGACACGCACGTGAAAAGAAATCTCCGCGATACCCTCCGATGGACTTCCCGTGAAAAATTCACGGGTAGATTGGCCCAACAAATCTACTCACAACTGTACGCATTTGTTCTCTGTGTGAATAACGTAAAATCTTTTATTCGCATTTATGGCGTACGTTGAATATAAATTAAATTTTAGATTAACTAAACTCTGTAATAGTATTCTTAAATTTATTAATATGTTTAAAAATATAGATTAAATATGATAATGATAACGTGTTAATATAAAAATATATAAATTTTTTTATATCTTTGTAGTTATCTTCTTCGAGAATAAAAGAGATATATAAATTTATTAAAATACACGGACGAATATTTAAAAGATGCAGTATCGCGTTTTTCGCCGAAGATAAGGATACGATTGCGAGCATTTCCTCGCTTTATCTCGGTTCTGTTCTTCAACTTCGTCCACTCGGCGTGGATTCATTTAAACTTTTTTAACGATTCGTACAGCGACGTACGTCATTCCGCAAATCCGAGATTTCCGCAAAGCGGATTCGAGCAGATGCTACGACCGACGAGAATCTTCGACGTTATATAAGTGCGTCTTGTGCGCTCGCGTTCTATTAATTATTATTAACATTTGTTGGCTTAATGCTCACAGAGAGAACAATGGAGTAATTGTCGGCCGCTCTTACCCGGGAATCCTTAAAGCCACCTTAAAGCTCGTATTCGGCGCGGTCTAAGCTCCATCGTACTCGTGGTGCACGATAATAAGTCGCCGGTGTCTACTGCGGCTGATACTCGAACCTGCACAGCTTCCAGCTCTCATGGCACTTCCACTAAAAGTCACCCCTTTTACTACCTTCCGTTTCGCGCATAGCGCGACCGCGTGCCGGAAACTGGTCGACGACCACGACGGTAGGTAGATAAATAATACAAACAAATGTACATCTAAAAATGTAATTAATCTCACGGTTTTGCATATCTTTTGAAAGATTTATTAGCATACCACTGCTAATTGGAGTTTGTTGCTTTTATGAAACACTGTTAATTAAGAGTTAAGTCGCTGCGTCTCGGTGTAAAGAAACATCTTATTCATGAAGAGTAGATTATCATCTAACTTTTCGCATGCATTCGCGAAGAGAGTTTGGGAGTGCATTTTTTAGCAATTTCCATTTTCCACCTTATAGTTTATAGCGTGCGTATAGAAAAGATGAGGCATATAAAATATGGTAGTAGTAGAACATTTCAATAAATCGAACAATGTACTCTCTTGGAGAGGCTTGAAATTCCAGGACAATTATTTCCGGTCCTCCTGACCTCGCATGCTGAGGCACGAAGAAGGCGTGGCGCGAATCGCACTCAACTTTTCTCAGTGAAGGGACCCGGTATTGTTTAATCCCCGTCTCCTCGTTACAGCGCGAGCTCTCAACTTTTTCGGACAAGAACTTCATCTTGTTCGTCTTGTTCTTCCTCACGCTACCGCCAACGTTCTTGTCTCTATCGTTCGTGGATATAAAAGCGGGCGGAAGGAAGCGGGAAGAAAGTGGGAAGAAAGTTCATATCGAAGCCGCGTACGTGAGCGGAAACGGGAAAGACAGGAAAAGCGGGAAAGAGAGGTCGGCAGAGCGGAGACTTGAACTTGAAAATGCAAGTTTGATGACGTTCATTTGTTCTCTCTGTCAGAAGTTCGCCGTTTCTAGTGGCACTTTTCCACGGATCTCGTTGGCAATGCAATAGTCGGGAATTCGTTGATAGTTCTCCTAGTCGATTGTACGCTAAAACTCTCGCGGTGTTATCTTGAATCCGTCTCAACAAGTGGACGATAAGCAAGAATGCAATTACGAAGCAAATTAATTCTTTATACTTCTTTGAAATTAAAATAATGACGTTTTATATGTGATCGGAAAATAAAAGATATATTTTATAACAAAAAAATCGTAATTTTTTTTTGTTTCCATTTTAGAGAGAATATTATTTAGAATAAATATATAGTGCTCGAATAAATGTTCTTATATCTCGAGTTGATATTATCGTAATTGCATCCAATTGCAAAATGAAGTAAAATATTCTCATTTATCTTTATACATATTTTTATCTTTCATACACATCTTATTCACTATTTATTTTTATATATACACGTGTATGTGTATGTATGTGTGATGTGTATAAATAATCTATAGCTATATAATATGTACGAATAAAAGCGAAGTATTTTACGAAGCATGCTTTACCCAATGGCATTTAACGGAAGGGTATTTCAGCATAGCGCATTTTACTGTAATATTTTTAACATTGATAACCAGCTCGACCAACGAATTGCTCTGTAACGCAGAAGTTTCAAACGAATTATGTAATTTGCCTGCGCCAAAAGCAAAATTGCCGTATACCAAATGCATCCGCGCGTTTAATCGGTCCAATCCTAATACAATGACATGCACGAATGTGAGCGTGAAACAATATATTGGTATTTTAGATATTTTATTAAAGTTCCAAACGCGGGGCACGATATCACGCCGCGGCCGACGAACGGGATTGGAAGAGAGGTGAGGGGGACGGAATGTGGTCCTGTCGGGGTTCATAGCCCTGTGAGTACGAGTACTATCGATTATTGACTTGGTGGCAAAGGTGGAGGCGATACATCTATCTCGCATTTTTACGGCACGATCTCCTAGGAAATCCGAGCTTTTGTCGGATAAAATCGGAAGATTTAATTTCAAAATGGAAGAGAGATGCCGTCGAAAATCTTTACAAAAGCGTAGAACGCTCTTTCCGTTTTTACTCGTTTTGGTTTATCTCATAAAATTTACGGAAGCAATAATAATATAGATTTACGATCGTATCGTATCATAATATTCAAAAATATTCATATTATTGATAATTTTTTTCTCAGGATAGAGAGAACTGTGCTTACAAAAAATTATTTCGCATAAATGCATATACCTGCACGTTTTAATTATAAATATATTTTTCATTTTTTATTTATTTTTTATTTTGACCCAGACAATTATATAAATCGGAAAATTGTACGCCAACGATACCTGCGCGTCAAACTCGCAGAAGCTATCAAAGGGAAGCCGTGTTTCTCGAGGCGGAAAATCAATTTATGACGTCTAACAAACGAAATTAACATCCACGGCGCCAATAAAGCACGGATAAAAGCCCAAGCAGATATCAAATACAATTTCTGTTAAAATAGTTACTTCCTCCGGCTGTCCGTCCGTTCATCCGAGACGAGGCGGCCGGTCTTGAGGGAGTCCATTAATGTCGGATGGCCGGACGGGTACCAGAAGTCCCAGAGGAACCACAGACGGAAAAAGCGACGTGGCAGGAGCAGACTGTCGTGCCGACTAAAGAAGAAGCGGCAGCGAAGAAAAAAGGTGCAGTACCGAGCGGACCGGTATTAAACGGATTCTGCGGTCTCGCCCCGTCTGCCGCTTCTCGAATCGCCTCCTCGATCCTCGCGCCGCAATCGTT
Organism: Formica exsecta; assembly: GCF_003651465.1. Taxonomy (NCBI): domain Eukaryota; kingdom Metazoa; phylum Arthropoda; class Insecta; order Hymenoptera; family Formicidae; genus Formica; species Formica exsecta. The sequence goes on along the minus strand of NW_021849885.1, from coordinate 249,264 downwards.
ATTTATTACCGCGAGAGGTTATCAAAAAATCGTTCTTGCAAACACCTCGAATCCTTGAATCGATTAAGCTTGTCCGCCGCCGCGCATCCCGATGTCCTCGACGTAAAACGAGAGACGGTGATATATCGCGTTAATCCATTTCGCGCCAGTCCATTACACTCATAACGAATTCCCTTGCCGAGATTAGCACTCATACAAAAAAAGGAAGAGAAAAAAAAAGGAAAACCTATACTTTCCGCTGTTCTTTCTCTCAGCCGCGTGTAAATGTCACATCGGAGAGAACAAGTCTCCTATCCACCCGCGTATCCCATAGTTCTCTTATTTTTTTTTTCCATTCTTTTCGTTCTCTACCTCCCGGAGGATAACGAACCACCTCCTGCCCGGCTAACGATGGGCACTTAAAGTTTAATCTACCTAATTAATAGTGCTCGTCTATTACCGGGACGAGTCTCCTCATATTTTCTGACCCTCGTGAGGTATTCCCGCCGGCTATAACCCTCCCCCACAGGAGCAAAAAGCGGCCCGGCTAATGCAGGGAAATAGCTGTTTCCTATGTTTCCAACTTTTTTTTTTCTGTTTGCTCCTTCACCCTCTGATACTCGCGCCCATTCAATGTGTTTCTCTCCTGGTTGCAGGACTTTGAATACGATTGAATGAAATTCACGCATTCGCGGAATTGCTACCGATTGTCCTCAAACGGCTAATCTAATTTCTACGAATCGAAATTGGGATTGTAACGTTTAAAAGAAATGAGATAAGCTTTTAGTATCCCAAGAAAGAATTCAGGAAATGTATGGAGAAACGATTTAAGTTCTAAAAGGTAATATTGAAAAAAATTATAGTAACTGTATATAAATGTTTTTACTGGAATTAAGTTGTTTGTCAAACAATTTTTCTTAGTTTGTTTGTAAAAATTTCTTACTTAAATTATAAAAAATAAAAAGATTTAATTAGCCAGTTTTTCTCCTTTATCGAATTATTTGACATTAATATTTATAAAGGATTATAATAAATACGAATCTCTCAATCAAATTTCTATTTTATAATGAAAGTTGATACTATCGATTAATCGGTCGTCTAATTAGCTCGCATAATAGTAATTCATAAAATGGAACATGTGCATTCGCAATTGGATGAATGTAATTATATTATTCTCTGTACGGTTTAATGATGCGATAATGATACTTAATGACTTCGTTAATTAATCACATTTAATGAGTTATAATAGCGCTACAAAATAGGCGATGAAAATAATAGACTATTTGAAATCTACAAGTGTACGCAAAGCTAGATTCGCTATTATACGCGCATTATTCGCATTATTAATTAATATTCAAATGAAATTACATTAGCCAGCACAGTCTCAAGATGGCCGAAAAGCATTCTTTCCTAATTATATTCCATAGTATCGAGAATATATAATATATTGAATCTTACATTTATTACTTGATCATCATTCACATAAAAGAATTCTTTAGATAACACAAAATTATTAATGGCTAAACATTTCGATTAATCAAAAATCAAAAATTTATTAAAGAATCTTTAAATAAGTAGAGTATGGCAAGCTTGGGACTGTATTTAATGCATGATACACACTTTAATTAATCTCAGCGAGAAATCGCAAACAAAATATATTCATCCGCATGAAACATCGTTTCCGAATCGATTTCTAAATACAAGACTTTTTCCGTGACTGGGTTTATACATTGATTCGCGTTGTTCCGTAGCGGAGGGTGATTTCTCGAAGTCTGCGGGAATGATCGACTGCTCGCGTTAGAATTTTTCGCTTTATCTCGATGCGCCTTTTCTTTCCTCTCGCGTCAACTTGCGACGCGCGTTTTCTCTTCCTGATGCCACCCCCGCCGTCTTGTCGATATATCTCATATCGGCAGGCAGAATCATTAATTTCGTTTTATCACCGTGCGAGGCTCGAAGCGACCGGCGCGGTAATGCGTTTTAAATGTAAAACAGACTAAGGCCTACGGCGCTATCGGAACGAATTCGCGATAAAATTTGATTCGCATTCGTCCGCGCATCTCTTCGCGAACTTTTCAAACAGGACTATTGTCAAATGGCGAATGAAAGAACTCTGAAATAGGATGAAATAATTCCATGAATAATGAGTATGTATATTCACAGAAGATTGCACTATTTACCTAAATTTTTCGAACTTACAAAATAAAATCAAACATTTAAATTTATTGAAATTGGAATTTATTACTTGACGTGATATAGATTTTATTTAAAATTTCTCACTAGAGCAATATTAATAGCATTCGATGTAAAAATTATCGATGAAGAATGCGTTATATAAATGCGCAATATGAAAAAGTATTTTAATTTAATCCTTCAATATTAATGTCAAATGTATGTGATATTGCATTAAATTATTAAAATATTATATTATTTATATTGGCAATGAATACAAATTAAAATAATGCAATATTAATGATAACATTGCATCTTTTATTTTTACACCGTCTAAAAAATAAATGATCAAAAATCGCGATGCAAAAAAATTTAAGCGTGATTAATAATGCCTAATGCTAATTTATTGCTAGATCCGTTACTCGTCTCGTCAGCACGATGACATAACTTATTATCGTGTACCCGAGGTATGAAACACGCAAACACAGCCGATTGGCTGCAAGAAGGCCCTCGATGTGAGTTGCTCATGAAAATGGACCGACGAGACGGGTATCGTCTATCGTTAAGCGGCTCAACTACCACGTCGTCCAAACTTCGTCCTTCCACTCTCTCTCTGCTCTCCTGTCGCGAAGGATAGGACGAGAGCGTTCGTTGTTATACTTTATGAATATTCTCTTTGTGGGCGTCCCTTGATGCACTCGTTCACTTAGAAAATGTCAGTAAATGCTGCACCTTGCGCCGGTAAATGACCGGCCTCGTACCACAACGGAACGACAACGCCTTAATGGAGAAAGGATTATTTTGCGGATATTAATGGATGCTTTGCCGATGCCGACATCGATAAGGTATTACACTCAAAGAGGGTAGTATATCAAGCCGCGCTGTTAATAAATTAATATTGGACATATAACCACCTAACTACAATTATATATAACGGTTCTCACAAATTACATTTAGTTCGTTCAGTTTCGTTCTCGATATTTCATTGTAGAGAACATAAATTACCTCTTAGTATTTACATCCGAATATTATAATAAATATAATATATTATAATATGAAGAGAAATTCTACTTAACAATATTTATTATTATAAAAGCCGCATAATTAAGTATTGACATAATTGCAACATTGTTAGTATTATAGATTTTATTAAATTCTTCATGATCAAAAAATCTTTAATAATCAACTTTAATAGAATATATTATTTAATTTTCTTTAGTTAACAGTATAAAACTATCTTCGGAGAATTCACGAAGTTACATTGATTAGATAAACTGAGAAAGGCTCGATAAAGCAATCTGCGCCGGCGTTAATTAGTCATCCGAGACGGTCCAAGGCAATGAATGATTTAGTGAGCCGATCGCGCGCTTCACAAAGAGGTTTCCCATGTTCCGAGTCTCGGTTATGCATATTGCAGGAACGTGCCCGTCATTCAAAATCCTCTCCCCACGATTACGCGGATTGTACTCCCTTTTTAATGCAATATCAACCCGACGATAAACGATTTTTTACCGGCGTTGCCATTGTTTCTGGCAAAACTCTGGCAAGCGTAGCTGCTGGCGATCAATCGAATATATAATACCACCGATAATTTACTTTTATTATGCAATATAAAGCAAAATTTTTCAAACTTCGTTGTTGCAAAAAAATATACATTTTTCTTGACAACTTTTTGTTTAAATTATTTTCTATACTTCATTACACTAATTACTTTTTATTTTATATCGCGCAATAAACTAATATCTCGATAATTGTTTGATGTAGCTTTTTATTTAAACAAATCTAAATGCACATCGCAATTTTCGGAAAAATATTAATCGTTGAAAAAAAAATGTAAAGTAATTTTAAAAGGCAAATTCACATCTGATGCTAGATATCTAAGCGACCTCGAGCGCTTTTATTCCTCAAGTTCTATCCTTGCCGTTTCACTTTCTCGCAAAGTGCAATTTCGCTCTGCACCCTTCCCATCGCCCGTCGCATCGGCAGCCAAGCAGTACCAACAGCATTATGCAAATGAGACGGTTCCGCCAACACGCAAACGTTGGAACCCCATTCGGTATACTACCCCTATCCGTCGCAAAAACCGAGGTTTGGCTTCTGCCAGAACGTACCTTGATAAGGTCCCGACGAGAAGAAGAAAGCGGCATGGCGACCCCAGGGGAGTCTTTGCAGAATTTCGATTTTTCAAACGGCGCCCGGAAAATGAAGGCTTGATAGATATCTCATGAGAATGTCACCTGAGATAGTGCAATTCGACATCCGAGGGATTTCGCTGCGGCTCGAGGCGTAAGAGCTGACGAGTTTAGTTTAGACGTCTTCAATCTACTGTCAGTGTGTTATCTGATAAAACCATCTGCTTCGGTAAATTTAATCGTACTATATTATGATAACATAATAGAACAAGGATACAATCACGGCAAATTTTAATCCTAGACTATCCTGATTAAATTTAGCGCATGTGATTTCTTGTGTTAAGCTTAATTTAACTTTAAGAATTACCGTGTTTTATATTAAAAAAAAAAAAAACGGAAAGCATTTCGTTGGCTTTATTTTTTTTCAAATCGTATAAAAGGCTATAATTTTAAAGACATTAAATAGACGTGGCATAAAAGGGATGTAAAAATTAACAATCAAAGAAAAAAAAGCACCGTGCTTTTGATGTGTCATATCCAATTACCGATCCGACGTAACAGCTTTGCGCGGCAGCGACTTTTCGAATCACGGACGAAAAGGTTAACCCCTTTCTCATTTCGGATTATTTCCCGTCGCGTGCCCGTCGTTGCAATTTAATTGCATCCGGCGTCCAATCGCGAAAAACTTTTCGTCGGGAGGATCCTAGGAGGAGAGACAGAACGCGACGGGGAATTATAGAGGGGGCTCGATCGAGAGAGGGAGAAGTTCGGAATACCGGAGCGCAGCGGAATAAGTGATCGATTCCTTGATAATTACGTTAACGCGGACGTACTGGCGAGCCGATCAGCCGCGAATAACGTAATTACGGAGTCGCATTACGCACGCGGGAGGATCGGCCGCATCAACGACCCGCTTCGTTCTCTCGCCTCGTAGTGCTCTATCTTGTTTTCCGTCCTTTACACGTTGCGTCCCTCGCGCGAGAACAATGGATCAAAGTAAGTCAGCTTTGATCAACGGTTCATTTAATTTACGCGTTACTTTCGCAATGCGTGATCGAACTTTCCCGCACATTATTGGAAACAGAATGCGATGATGCGACAAAATATCATCTATACGTCTCGCAGGTAGTTTAGGGACATTTTAGTATACATATAATGAGAAATCGATGTCATTATATTGTCAGATAACATCAATAAGCATTATTTGGGTATATAAAATTTTTTATAACATATCTTGATAAAACATAGATACTATATGCGATAACGTCCGCGGTCGTAACTGTCTGTTATTTTCATTGTAATGAACATTAAACGAAATTGGATTCACAAATTGTGTGACGCGACTCTGTAATATGAAATTTTCCGGAAATCGGCGCTGCGGGAACGGAATTATATCATACACGAATTGACCGACGAAAATCGTTTCAAAATGCATGTATAATTTCATGCGAGATGATAATTATTTTTATTCAATCTAAATTAGAATGTATACGTGTGGGCGTGCACCTGGCATGTTTGTAAAACTAAAGTAACCGCTTGAAAAGATCGGTATAATAGAGATTGATTTACTTCAAATGCGCATATAAAGAAACAAGAAACAAACTAAATAAAATGTGTCGCGACTATTTCGTTAAAAAAGATTATATATTTTCAGTAATTTGAGAAAGAATTTGTAAAAAGCATTGGAAAGGGAGGAAATCCCTTTACGTAGTGACATTGTTTACTACATTTCGGGCCATTTAAACTTTGCTTACAGAAGCATTGTCGCAGTCGGTTGATTAACACTTCAAACGGAAAAACCACAAAATAGCCCATAATGACAGTGTTCGCAGGGAGAGGCAACCAACCGCATGTTCGATAAATCGAGGTCTCGTTAGAGCGGCTTTATACGCGTCACAAAAGGGAAACCGCCCCTTACCTTTGAAACTGACTGTGGAAACGTTACGTATTCTGTGCGTGTGTACACATACACCCACATTGCAAATAATTTGTACCGAGCATCCAATTTCGCTTGACTTGAAACATTGTTATTTTGCATCCTTTATTATAAGTTCATAAAAATGATGAAGGAAAGATTAGATATGTCAATGCTGTGAACATCCTTTTTCGAGAGATATTCTCAAATATACAAGAAAAACAGAATATAAGGTAAAAGGTGATTTTGTAAATAATTATATACAGCGGTCGAATAGCTGTAACAGCTGTAGAATAAATATATCAATATAGAATTAAACGGTTTGCAATGATTTAATGAACAATCTATCAGTGCGCCTCTAATTCGAGTTTCGGCGGCCGCAAAATTGTGACCAGTTGAAACGCGGATTTCATTGCGGAGAACTATTATTACAGAACGCAAACAGTTCAATTTGAGTTAACCAAATATATAGCCAAACACATGTAGAATTGAACTTCTTGTTCAGATTACCTGAATAGCTGATGTCGTTCTTCGCGATTTAACGCGAGATGCAATGCCAACTTGTTTACGAATGCTAATTAATTCAGGACGATGCATGTGTCAGACGGCACTGACGAGTGATCAGAAGATGATCGTTTAATAATATTCACTTACGTCGAGCGTGCGATGATCTTTCGTATCGTCGTTCGAAATATCCGCGGAATTAAATATCGCGCGAGAAGAGCTCGACGAAATCGATAAATCGTCCTGAAATGAAGAGGATGACCGGGAAAAGCGGAAGGGGCAGGTGACAGGGGAAGGGTACCGTCGCGTGGTACACGTTAATGGATAATAGGATATCCGTTACGGTCCCGACCTCCCGAGTCCGTCTCCGGCTTCTATTCAGCCAAGCGTATAAAGATAAACTCGATATCGCGATGCGAAAGAAACCATCCAGCGAGCCATATAATTATGTCGCGTTTTTGAACGCTTTGCGTCCGTTCTCGAGACGAATATCGAGTTCGCGTGTCTGAGGATGCGTGAAGGGACTTGATATTAATGAAGCTCGATGTTACTATCAGAGAAGCGGCGATTGGCAAAGCGGTATCTATATTAGTCAGAAAATAATAGAACGGTGATAAAGATATATTTTTTTTTCTTTTTATCGAAAACTCACAACACATTTCTGTAATGAGTATGATATAAAAATCGCCTATTTTGTTAGAAGTGGAAAAAATTCAATAAGAAATTAAATGTAAAATTTATATATATATGAATCTCTCTCTCTCTCTCTATCTTTCAAAATTAAATAAAATTTTAAATAAGTCACAAGATGATAAACTAAAGGAATTAAATTTTTATTTTCTACAATAAAGTATAAAATGATAGTTATATTTTAACAGTAATATATTTTTTCTGGTTTAGTTAGACTTTAATCATTTGCTGTGCGATATTACATCCATCCATCTTGTCAATATGAATCTCGAAAATAATGCGTTCTAATAAAATTAATAAATGTACAGTTGCTAAAAGGGAATTTCAACACAAAAACCCTCAATCTTTCGTTAAAACATCGCGATACATCTCCGATGATGTGTTTCGTAAGAGCAGAAGAGTTACAGCTACTACTTGGGCTATTTGTACAAAGTTCGATCCGCCTTTTAACTTCCTTGTCCACGCTTCTGCACGTTCGAGGAAAGCTTTTCTGGCGAGATCGAAAAGGTCGAAACCGAGCAAATCATGAGCTAAGAAAAATATCAGAGAGAGAGAGAGAGAGAGAGAGAGAGAAGGAGAAAGAGGCACAGGCTGGATGGCGGCGCATTGAATGCAGTCGCTATCAAAACAGAAGTTAAGTGTTTCGATATTTATCGGTTAGCACTTTGGCCGGTCGTTTCCGTGAATGGCTGCAGAATAACGGCAGCGTGCAGGGTAGTTAACATGCCAGCCGGCAGTGGGTTATATTTTCTGGAGAAGCGCCAACGACAACGGTAGTAGAAACGACTTTGTGAAGGAACAGGCGAAAGAGCAAATAAGACAAAACGTCGGAGGAGAAAGACAGAGAGGGAGAAAGGGGGGGGGGGAGGAGGGAAGAAATCGCGAAATTCAATTTTCCTCCCTCCGCGATCGCTTCGTGCCTCCTTAATCGCCGAAAATATTGGTCCAGCTTTTTTGGTACTCATCCACCCGGAATTCTTCCGCTCGCGTCTTTTCCGTTGGACAGCATCTCTACCCATCTTACAAGGCCATCGGTTGGACCGTAGCCAGACACTTTTACGGGGAAATTTACGAGGACCTTAACGCTGCCGGATGGACTGGGCAGGCCGCGGCTTCCTGAGAAAATTACGTGACTTTTACGCTTTTCTTACCTTGGCGACGCATGTTTTGGCACAGTAATGTTGCGCGGCCATCGTGTCTGAATGGAAATGTCCACGGTTAAAGAACGCTTGCGGAGCTTGCTCTTATCTGATGGTGATTCAAGTGGAAGAACGGGGAACCTGCGGAGACACTCATTTACACGGTTTAATGCTAACCGGTTTGCCAAGGTATCGCGATAAGACATGGGACACGCTAATTTACCGTGATTCTACGTGTGACTCTGGTACATTTTACAAAATAAGTATTCGTCAGTTATGAAAAATAATATTTGCTTTTTGTGACGATTGATTATACGTGGCAAAATATATGTGTATTACATATTGTCTACGAGATATAAGTATGATTTTCATTTACTTGAATATGCTAATTTAATAAACTAACTATTCTGTAATATTTTAATGTCACATTGCTTCCGCGCAAAATGTAATGTAAATCAATCAGTCGAAGAGAATCATATATTAGAGAAACTACAATATATATATATATATATATATATATATATATATTAATAACATAGCACGCACACACACACAATTTACGCGCAGAATTTGTAATCGATCGATAATTTACAATCACTATGGTATCTTATTACTTTATACCAAAATCACGTATCACGTCTGTGGTCCGTTAATTCGTGCTTTATTGCCGACGGCTTGATTATATGATATAAAAGCTGCGAGCAGTAAAGCCGATCCGACAGCGCCGGCCTTTCCCCAACTGGCATCGTGATTAACGTTTCTTTTACTGCAAATGTAAAGCGCTTTATGGCGACCTGTGCCGTTATCTCGAAGATCGAGGCTTTATTATGACACCCGGTAGCAGGGAAAGGGGGTTGGCAGCTGAGAGAGAACCGGCGACGGAGGAAGAGCAGTCGTTTGAGGGGCGGCGGGTAGATATACCGGGTATCCCGCCCGAGGGAACATTAGTCCTGGGAACCAGGAAACATGGGAATCATGCGGTACCTGCCGTACCTACCCACCCTTCATCTCCCGACAGGGCCGTAGCGAATCCCGCGAGTACCCCCGAGGGCTACCGGCTGCTGCTGTCCGGTCCACCCTTTCAACCGCTGCTAACAGTTGCGGCTGTTTCGATAAAATGAGAGAGTTCCCTAAAGTGTTCGGCTAGCCATTCACTATGTTGCCTAGAAACTATAAAGTGAAAAAAATAGTTATCCGTTCCCCGATCTTCGACATTTTCCATCACGCGAAAAAGCACTCCGCCTGGAGTTTAAAAATTTTAATTTTTATATACGCTCTTATTTATGTGCCATGAGATTTTAGTATCGGAATGTGCTGATACTTCTTTTTGTATGGATTTTTATATTAAAATAAATTTTATATTTATATTTTTATATTTTATATTGTTATGATTAATATAACACCGTACAAAAAAAAATATTAAAGTAGGAATTCTTAGGAGTTCTATCTCTTTTTAGTAAAAAATAATGTTAATATTTTAAATATATATATCAATATACATGAAATGGATCTAATCAATGACAAATGTAAGCGAAAAGACGCTGACAAGCAATGGCACGAGTAAAATATAGATAGGGAAAAAACTTAAAGTCGCCCGAGGAGTAAATGCACTCGCTACTTCATGGCAACGACACGTGCGGACTGTCACGGAGACCTTCGCCGGCACACTTTTTTCGTTCACTCTCTTTCTTCCTTTCTCTTTTCCGCTATCATTCCTCTCGTTTCTGTTCCCTTCTAAACTTGGCATGCAGACACGCGCGCAGTGGCTATTAATACACCATTAAAGTTCCATCGGGCGCGCTATCTCGAGAATATTAGAAAATGCAAGATGTAAGCGTTCCTCATTAAAAATGTATGATTCCATTCTTTTTCCTCGTATTTCGCGCAGTGTCTTTTGCACGCCACGTTTTTATTCGTAAGATTTATAGATTGTTTAGAATATAATAAAAATTCTTAACAACTTCATTTAAATTACGTGACTATTAAAAAAGAAGCTATACGTAAAAAATTACACAAATTTTAAAAGTTAAACTCTATATATTTTTTCTCGAATTTGTAAAAATGTATATGAAATTTCTAGAGATGGCTAGTTAATTTTGATGACCGCTGTCAGCCTTTCAAGCTACAAATTGCAAACGGTTCTAAGCACTACAATACATATAGAGTCGACGTTATCACTGGATGCAAACTTAATCTCCGGGAGTAGCCCGTTTCGTTGTCGGGAGATAATATCAGCTCGAAACACAGGTCGGGTAAGAAACAATGCGCGTTTAGAGGATACGTTACGGCGTCTGGATCGTATAGAGAGGAGGTAAGGCCGGGCCGGCCGGAAGATAGTGGTAAGGGGGAACTCGCGATATGAACGTTTATCAATGATATACAGTACGCGCGAGCGCTCGGCCCCGACGCAACAAGGATCGTCGGTATACCACACTGATCGGGACGCTAGAAAGGGATTCTGAATGTACGGCTATGCCCGTTGGCGTTATGCCACGAGGCACGCGACCCCACCATACGCGTAAATATGAACCGCTTTATGCACTCGCCCTGCCTGCCGTCAACCCCTGTCTCAACGCGCAGTCTATCCTACTCGAGTGAGAACGAGCGATTGTAAACGGGACGGACGATTTTGATACGATATGACGGAACACAATCGATAAAGGATTGAGTAGTAACATCGGATAATGGAGAATCCTGTAGAACGCGCGTTATAAAAAGCGAAGCGTGAAAAACGAAAGACGACCTCTATTAACCTGGCATTCTCACCACGAGAAATCAAAATCGAATAAATAATCAAGTGCTAATTTATTTTTGATTCATTATTTAAAAATTCGTAATAAAAAGGGAATTATATAAAAAAATTTAACAATAGATTAGCTGTGAATTATGTCATATCCGAGTTTGATTTATCGTGGTGAAAATGTCAGAAGGAGGTTAATGAAGATTATTAATGTCAGCTGAACCCTGACTACCGATACTCGCGCAATCAATCTGTATCAACCACGATATCCAGCCAGCTGAAAACAACTTATATATTTAGTGGTCTACTGCACTTGCTTACAGTTTACACTGACATCAAATTTCAATGAGATTATTTTTGACGTAATGACAAGTCGATGCGCTATAAAATATTTAAGCATTGATATAAAATTACTGAATTAAGCCTAAAGAGGAAAACAGAAATTATTTCAGTTTCCTTTCGGCCTTATTTCAATAAAACACTTTTGTGACAATCCACGATTACGAGATAGTATCCTTGGAGAAAAAAAGGATCTATCTTTTTTTCCTTCGTGTTGAGGCAATAAGCTACGAAGAGGGAGTGTGATCCCGATTCTTTATTTCCGTTTCGACATCGTTAAGAGAAGCCCGTACCGCGGGACCCAGCCCTTTCAGAGCGATTGAACGATTTGAATTAACGGTTTTTCGAAAAGAGGCGCGGGACACAAGCTCAGAGATGGTTTTTATCGGATCTGATAGGCGAGAGTGGCTGATGTCCCGGAATAAGGCGGGACTATAAACTAGGAGCCGCGAACAAATCAATGTGAGTGCTATTCGGTCTGAAGCGACGATAGGAAAAGAAGAAAGACGGAGACGAGAGTTTGTTTCGCAACTCTACGTGAATACTGTATGCTATCAATCTGATCGTCAAAAGGCATTTCCGTGCTCTATTCACGTCGTAGAGCATGGAAATGAAGCAGTTTGCACGCCTCGGCTTTCCGCGAAATCTTGCGATTTCACATAAAACTCTCCTATAAATTCTTTATAGCTTTAGGCGAATCTGCGCTGAAAAATTTTTCAATAAACAAAACTGAAGAAGAGACAGTTGATTTCACGTTCAAATACAATCCACAGATATATGGATGGTCAAGTTCAAGATCTTTGAAACTTAATTTTAATAATAAACCTTTTAACGAATTTAGATATCACATTTTCCTAATTAAACCGTCAAAAATTAAACTTTCAAATCTTTTCAGAATTTTTCTTGAGCTTTAATTGTCAACATACAGATTAGAATAGAATTTTCTGTGTATATCGTGCAAACATAGCAATAGAAACTTGTTATTACTAAAAATATCGTGGTACCGAATGGAAAGAAGAATAACAGGTAAGAATAACGAAAGTAATGAAATATCGAAGGAGCGGCCACTTCATAAAAGCCCGGAATCGCAAGTGAGCTATAGATCGTTTGAAATCAGTGAAAGTATTGCGAGCGAGCTTTCCTGGAATTTAAAAGCAGCGAAGAAGCGAGGAGAAACGATCGCTTCTACGGATGAAAATTTCCGGGACTTTGGATGGTTCTTGAAATGGGATGAGGATTTTCTATGGAAAAGATTTTTCATGAAAACCTGGACGAAGTCTGCGTCTGACAGTCCGCGCTGCCGCGTCTGGACAGCGGAAGTCCGTGAATTGAAAGCTCGTATGCTACTGGAAAGAGAGAGGGACAGAGCCGTTGAAGCTGTTGATATCCACGAGATGCAGGAAGTTCCTCTCGAAAACTTTGAGTTTTGTAGTTGAACGACGGCGAGTACTAAGTAAACGAGAGAAGTGATTGAAAAATAATATTATGATCAAAAAATTAAAGATAGAGCTCTCTCCCTCTCTCTCACGGTCAAATATTAATATAATTCGAAAAATAGAGAAACATATTATAATATACAATGATGTGATGAATTTATATTATAATTTACGCTACTTTCTCTCTCATTTCTTATAATATAGAATTTGATATAAGCTGAATTTTCTCCCTTTCTCTCTTCCTAAATTTGAGATTTTTTTCTTGAAATAAGTTTAAACAATTAAATTAAGAATAATGTATCAATCTATTTTTTGAAAGCTCAATTTCTAAAGATTTTTAGATTTTTAATCATTTATAACTTATTATGCCTTGATAAATTTTTGTCAAAAAATTTTCTATTCTGTCTCTATAAACCAATTTTATCCGTTTGTATCATATAATATTATCGATATAATCGATGCTTTTCTATTTCTATTGAATATTTATCATTCGATCGAACCATAAGATGTGACCTCTCATATCTTATATTATATTAAAAATGCATAATTTTCATAAAAAAATGCAATAAAAGAAATAGGAAGATCTCGAGCCCATTCATCGTGCGTGGATCAATTCTTGTGTCCAAGAAAAAACATTCTAAAACGTTCGGCTCCGGTAAAATCGTCTAGCACGAAGGGAAGGATATGGAGGGAATCAGCTTGAGTGGACAGGGGAAGAGTTTACAAGCAAGATAGCCAGAGGCAGGACAAGTCGGTTTATCAGGTCTCGCCCGGCGGAGCCATTGAATGAACAGCCGTTTAGACCAGGCGGCGTATTGTCGAACCAGACATCACGAAAATTCGAGTGCACCCTCCTCTCCCCCCGATTGCCCTCCTCCGCACGCTTCCTTCGATTCGCATTTTCTTCTTGCTACGTGCTCTAGCGACGGTCCAAGACATCGGCGACACGTGGAGATGCTTTAGCTCATCTCATCGTCGTCGTCGTCGACGTCGTAGTCTCGTAAACGAAGGGTCTCATGCATTTTTGATAAATGCCGCCGTCTTATACTATTGCGACATCCTGCCTTTCGGCGCGTACGCTACGGCTCTAAAATGTACGTGACGGTAGCCCTTGAAGAGTCTCGATGGATTCTCGAATGCTGTTAGGGACCGTCTGGCCCGTGTATATCGTGATAGCAATTGCAATTGCTCTCAAAGGGACCAGGACTTGTGACTGACGAGATAGATCATATAATATTTTATTTTACGTTAATATTTCTTGAAATATGTACATACGCAATAAATACACGTATATCATCTTCATTTTTCTAGAGATATTATGTATTCTAAAATATTAATTCTTTAATATGAAAATTTATAACTTTGCAATAAATCGTTTTAATTTCAAAGATGCAATCAAAATGCAATCAATATATTTAGAGAAAAGTATATTTCAGAGATTTAATGAAGTCAGAATGAGAGAAGATTGAATTCGAAATCCGGCTGTAAAAAGAAGGCGAGGATATGGGACGACTTACACGAAAAGTTTTTCAATGTTCTTAAACTCGCCGTGATCGTTTTTTCTCACTGATCTCGATATTATTAAAATCAGTTCGACTGAAATTATCATATTTCTTTCGAACATTAAAAATGTGTTTTTGCTTAATCCGCAAGCATAAACAATTTACGACACTTTGAAAAAATTTAATCCGCGCGTGCATGAGACCGTATTTTTCTGAAACGAGCATTTTACAGATTTCACTTGCTGCACGCATAAAAATAAAATTAATAAACGATTTGAATTTAATTTTTGTTGGTTGTATAATGTGGACGAGTTGAAGCGTGCGGAGAATTAAAAGGCGGGTCGATTATTCGCGTTTATTGATATTTTCGATACATTAATTAATAAAATTGCAGCATTAATAAGGTATACGAGATATTCGGTAATGATATAATAATGTATTAATATATTATAACAACACATATTCGTAACATATTCTTTTATGATCTAATGCGAGACTCAAAAAACATTATTATTAATAGAAATCCTTTCATATTAATTAAAAATCCTGTCATTATAAAATTTTTTATTAATTTCAATCATGTAGAATATATTTCCTTATGGCAGAGAAATATTTGTTTTCTAACAAGTTGACAAATCGAAATACAGGCTGTACGATAGGATGGTTGACAGATTTTGCGAGGTGCAAATTAAGACGCGCCGAAATCGATAACGAATGAAATATGGCGAGCGTCATCGTCGAGTAATCCAATGTTTTACACGTGTCCGTGCGCCAGCAGGAGACAAAGATACGGGACGGTATTCCCGCGCCGCGTAATGCAATTTGTCCGCGTAGCGGGTTACGAGAGAGCGTCGCGAGAGTACGCGTATTCATACGTATTCGTCTGCGTGTGTATGTGCGTGGGGGCTGAAAATTTTTTCGGAGGCCACTCGAGGATCAAGCCCCCTTTATTAAGTGTAGTCTGGAGGACGAAGGGGTAGGTAGAGCGAGCGCGCGTTGCCAAAATTTCCAGCAATTTTTCATCCCCCTTTTTGGCGAAACGAACGAGAATGAGGTGGACCTCTGCAACCCTAACGTGCGTAACGTCGCGCACGCGTGTACGCAGCCGGCGGAAAGGAAGGTCGAATAATAAATGGAACGAAGGTGCGGACGCGCATCTACTTTTCAATTCGGGAACCTTCCGGGGTCAATAAGTGTCGACGGATGATGTACAGTGCTCCTGCCTGATGTAATAAGGAGTACCAGTATTCACGGCGCGAAAGGGCGATGCCGGCGGCGACGTCGCATCGACCGGTCATGTCCGACAAAATTCCGTTATAAGGAGCGATCTAACAAAAGTTGCAATGCTCTTTACAGGAATATATTTTTGCGATTTTTGAATATATCTATTAGTGAGAAAAGAGAGAATCATTTTATAAGTATAAATTTGTAAATATAAAAATTATTGACATTTTAGATGGTCGTTGCTCCAAATAATATTAACTAACTATAAATTGATATACGCTATCTAATTGATATAGATATCTTATATAAGGCCATCATTTAATTATATTATATATCCTGCTTTTCCAGAACGATAAGATAAGATGCAGACATGATGTAGCGAGTTTTTCGCGGTTCCTACTCCGTTTAAGCGCGTAGATATGCGCCGCCAACGAAGAGCATGATTAAAATTACTTGCAAGGGAAAGACTTTTAATATAAATTCATACTTGCTGGCGTAATGAATTATTCAGGACGCAATTTAGAAAAACAAATGGCGAAATAGCGCGCATTCGCGGCCGTGCTTCACCCGGCCGAAAGATGCCGGCGGCTGCGTCGAGATTAACGGAAAAAATAAGAGAAATAATGCAGGACGTACTAAATTTTCTCCATTTCAATTCGCGATTTGTTACCACGCAGAGACGGATGCTGGAATTTGTGCACTTTTAATAGTACGACGTCTTTCAGTACTTTTCTACAATTATTTTTCCCGAATATGTTAAACCGATTCGTAAATATATAAGCTAGTGTAACTACCCTGTCTTATTAAATAAAAATTATAAACTATTTATGATTGTGTGTGTATATCTTTCGTGTGATGCAAATATATATATTCTATTATATAACAATGATTTTTCGGAAATACTATTAGATGGTTAAAGGTATGTGTGTAAAAAATATTTGTAACGATTATTTCTGGATTCCATGTGTTATACCCTATATTTCTTTCGAAACTACCACTTGTGCGCAAAATATCACGCGGAAGTTTCAAGTTTTCGCTTTTCCGAACGCAATTACGTGTTTCGCGCCTAACATTTCCGGCCGCGTAAGTTTCTTTTTTTGATGGCAATTTTACCGTCGTCGTCATGATCTGACAAGCTGCCGTCCAGCTGTTGCAACACGCGGCGGTGGGGCAGAGGAAACTTGCTTTAACGATC
The DNA here is from genome assembly GCF_003651465.1 of Formica exsecta. NCBI lineage: Eukaryota > Metazoa > Arthropoda > Insecta > Hymenoptera > Formicidae > Formica > Formica exsecta. Next base: position 232,297 of record NW_021849885.1, on the reverse strand, counting down.
GATGATAAATCCCACCTGCTAGCATTTCGTCGATGAAATCACTCTGCCAAGGCGACAAAACGCGGAGATTCCGCGCCTCCTCTCTCTCTTCGTCTTCCGTTAACAGAGGCCTCGGTGAATGGGGGGTGGATAGGTCGCGACGTGTTCTCGAAATAAGTTGATTGTATCCCGAGACGCTCATATGTACGCGACGGACTGACTATCCGTCCAAAACACGAAAGTGCACTCCGACGAATTATGACTCGGCCAAGCGTCATTAAGAGCGTTGCTTGTCTCGTTTATTAAGAGTTATGATTGCACAAGATACTTTTAATGAGATACTATTAACTTACTCCTACACAAACTACATTTGTACCTGTTGAATCCGTGCATATTATTACAATGTCGATCCCTGGTTCGTCTTTTATGAGCTTTTCTTAGAGCAGTTTATGACAAAAAACGTAAGTTGGTATTAATTTTGATTAAATAATTTTTCCTTTGCTTATATATTATTAAAGTCATAATATAATGTAAAAGAAAAAAGAGAGAAATAAATGAATCAATATACCGGAATTAATAAAGCTGCAAACGCGATGAAATCTCAAAGAAGATTATAATAAAGAACATTCTATTATTTTTTATATTCTCGCTCATTACGTAACTATAATATATAACGTGTATTTTTAATTGGTTCTATTATTTCATATATCTGCAATATTTAACTACATGAAATCTATAATGAATAACTTATACTTTGCACATCGTTGAAAGACATACTTCTGACAATATTATTTAATCAACCAATTATCTTAAAATTGAAATGAGAAACCGGATAAAATGAACGTAATAGAAATACTTCAGTACGATTTGCAAATTCGTCCTGCCATTCCATCTGACGTCCCGGCGACGCCTTTCATCTCTTCTTCCTCGTCTTCATCTCGTTGCAAAGGGAGATTTCGGCCCCCTTCGATGCCTCGTAATGCTCACGTCCGGAACACTTTGGCAGTTTAACGAGACAGTTGCCCGTGGTTGATCTACGTTTAGATATTTTTCTCATCAGCGTTCATCCCGGTATATGGCGCGGCCGCGGAATCGAGCTTCGGTAGCGCCGGGATTGAAGAAAGAAGGACGTTGTCTAGGGTGGACGTGACAGCGAAGGGAGAGGGTGGGACATATTTTTCTTGAAATTTGTCGCGGCTATCTGCCCAAAGGGATCTACCCTCGTGTATAATTCCCAGTTGGAGAAGCTGCAAATCTCGACTCTTCTATCTCTCATTCCTCCCTGCGCTCTTCCCGCCTATCCTGCTCCGCTACTAGAAGCTGATATAAACGTTCAAGTCTTCCGCGCTTACGCGCAGCGAGAGAGGAAGAGATAGGGAGGCAGTTGGATTTACGCGCGAATCGTACAGTGACTTAAGCCCAAGATCTCCGGAGTCCTCATGATGAAATACAGCGAAGGAGATGCTTAAACTTGCGTTCTTGAACTTTAATTAGCTCGAGACATTCCGTATCCCCGCAAAATAAATTCTAGATTAAGATATTTTCAAAATACAGATTATGTCGGTCCATATTTCAAACTTAATAATGCTGTTTAATAAGTTAAGTGTGAAAAGTTTTACAGTTTTCTATGTCAAGTTTAATAAATATCCTTTTATTTATTCCCAATAATTTCCAAGGGAAATTCTTAACAAGAATAATTTTTTCTCTGTTTTAAAGATATATTGTAGAAAGTCAGTTTTTACAATTCTTGAGCTTTCGACACACATGGACTTTGGTAATAAACCTTGACAAAGTGCGCGGAGCCACTCCTCCGAACTGAAATCCACCCTTAAGACGCGTTTGCGATTTTAGTACCAACGCTTTCTACTCGCGAAGCTATAGCGAGTGCGCACCCTTCGCTTGGTCTACAAATCTTCCCGACTTCGCTTAACGCGCGTTAGGGCTATCTGTGCGAGGCGTGTCGCCGAGGAGGTAAACGCACGGCCGATTGTCGCAGATGCCTAAGACGGATTTAACGACTCGCTCGGCTCGTTGAGGCAGGGATTACGCGCGGCGGCTCGTACATACATGTCCTCAGACACGTTTATTCGGCGGAATTAACGCCGATAACGATCGTCGTAACTTGGCGGTGAACGCGTGCTTTAACGCGATAAGGAATTGCTGTAATTCGTCTTTTAATGGAATACGAAATGTCGTAGGCACGATGTTGATTCTGAACGAGTAAAGATGTGACCGATCTAGATTCAATTTGTTATCAATTAAGATGTTGTTAAATGTTAATTGCAATATTTTGTAAATGATCGAAATACTGTTGCAACGTAAAATGAAATTATTGCTCAATTAAAGTTTTTCAAGAATAGATCTCGCAGAGTTGTGATTCCATTATTTGGACGAACGTATAATTAATATTAAAAAAAAAATACTGATAATTAATTAATTTGATTATCAAGATATTTGCTGAACACTGAAGAGATGCAAACTTTATAACTTCGATCGATCATCCGCGTTTTCATGGCCGAGATGCAAAGACTCGCCCTGATAATTCATCGCGTTTAATCGCGCGATCACGCGGAAAATATGCACCCCGTCATGTGCATCAACCCTAATGTAGGTCAGCGGAGTCAAGGTCGTGTTCTTTAATTCGTCGGTTCCCCAAGCGCATAGACGGGGAAAATCGCCCCCTCGTTTTTAGCGAGTGGAAGGAGGATCGGAGAAGAGGCGTCAAGGCGTATTGCGAGAGACAGCCGACTGTGAAACTCACTTCCTCTTACCGCTCCGACATCGTGGTAACCATCCCCCGGCATCCCCGGTCGGCTGCTCGATCCCCATGGAAGCGTACATATTTAACGTGACCCCGTGTGAATAATCGATGGGCAAAGGCGCTAGCCATTTGTACTTCTCTGGTTACTAACTGCGTCTTCTTTAAAGATTCAGACCACCTCGAGCGAAACGTTCCTTTCTACTTTTCTAGTAGCGAAGTGCAGCCGGTCGCGCGACGAACGCGATGGAGCGGGGGGTAGGAGGAGTTCTCCTCTTACTTGCTTTGACAGTTCGTGTCAGTTGTATCACTCTAGATAAACTTAGGCATCCCGAAACACGCTCTAGTGGATTTTATGTTCCCGCCAACGATTTGTTTCGTTCGTGATAAGAGTATTAAATGTATACTTTATTTCAATCTTCAGACATATTGAACCGATTTGTAACAAAAAATTTTGTATGTAAAACGATAAATATATATTGTCGAAAATATGTGATGTGAATGCGATTCTAATCGTTAATTTTCACTTTATCTCAGGATATATAATTATTATATTTATTATATAAGCATTATAAAAAAGTATAAAATTACGGGAAAAAAAATTTGTCACACATACATAAAAAATAAAATATTGGAATGAATAAATAATATATTACTTTATAAATATAAAAAATGTATTTAATGTGAATAATTTTTCCAAAACTTTAGATCGTTCTATTAGTCGAATCGCCGTGCTATTTGTACTTTTACAACGAAATTCCGTACAGTGGCACGAGACACTGTACGTCGAAATACCTACAGCCTAGACTCACAGCTTGCGCCAGAAGCATTCGGTGGAGTAGAGGTATCCATCATAAGTCAGACGTCCTGAAAGATGCGCTGTGAATTATTTATTATAGCGCGCTGCGAGCGGTCGAGTTGCTGTTTCTAAAGCGACATTTCGAGATGCATTTCGATTCAGAGAGTGACTTATTTCCTCCAGGCAGACAACACGACCCGACTGATTTAATAACGTGACGCCTAAGTATTATTAATATCGCGGCGTATTTTCGCACGCTTTGCAAAAGGGTTGAAAACGGCATTCTATTACGACTAATGACGGTTAGTTTGTAATTTACCTCTTCCATTTACCATTTCCAAAATTTGTATCCTCACGGTTAGGTGTGCAAGACGATGAAAGATTGAGCAGCGAATCGCGAGATATCTTGATAATATATACTTTTATTTCCATAGAGTATTCTTATCTTTTGACAATGTTAAATATTGATTGTAAATTTAACAAGTTTAAATACGATATCCGATATCATTTTCAGCATCAATTTTCATATTTGATATTTCAATTCGAAGAGAACAGAACGATTAAATCGCCATAATCGACAAAGATTGAATTCGATAGGTCTCATGAATAAATCCGTAGTTTTTCAAGTTGCTCTCCGCCGAGCGAGATCGAGTGATAACTGAGATTGAACCGGAATCACGTCTGCTTGAGCTTCTCTAAGAGGGTTACGACGCGGTTTGCTATCCTATCATTTTTTCATGAAATTTCCAGATTTTCTGTAACTGCTTTCACTTTGAAACTTGGGCGGATGCACTTCTTGTACTCGAAGATGTATCGTGCTCCGTCTTGAGATTGTCGCGCGAGTAAACAGCCCGAGCTAATGAAAACAAAACAGTCTCGCAGCCAGCTAAGGCTCCCCTCGTGAAAGCAAGAACCTGCGCTGGCAAGGTCTACAGAACTGATAACAGACGTTGAAGAAAACCGGATTACGGACTCAAGATCGTTCCATGGAGGTTCAGTAAACTGCAGTGTATTTCCGATTTGTCTATTCAAATATGTCGCTTAACAAGAGTATAATTTCAATGGCATTATTTTTCAACGTGAAACATTCAATATGAATAAATACAAATGATATTAATAATTTGACGAAATATTTCATAATAGCAATTATAATATAAATAAACCGCAAATAATTATTTCAAATTATCATTTTAATTACGATGTCAATTATAGATATTAATTACTTCAAAAATTAATATTTAACAAATTAACTCGTCATGAGAGAGAGAGAGAGGGAATGCGTGATTTCTCGCATATCGCGGGTCTTACAGGAAACTCGGAAGCGCGAAATTGTTGGAAGCATTGTTGGCAACAACGGGACTCCTAAATTACCATTTCCGACTTCATCAAGTCTATGCGCGGAACTTGCTGTTTCCCGCAAGCAACTCCGCTCCATGGGATTTTCTACGCCCAGTTCCACCTTTGCGCTAGCATACTTCGCATTGATATTAATGTGCCTGCCTCCTTCCCCGTGGATTAATATTAATCGTCGCAACCCGTACGTGCTCGTGTTGCATGCGCGAGGCCCCGAAGGTCTGTTTCTCCCGAAAACATTCATCCTTACTGGTCCTTTCGCGGCGGTAAGGATGTGTGTTCAGTCTCCGCGAAAATTCAAGCCGACATACACCGAAAAGGGTTGAAGAAGCAACAAGGGATGAGCACCATCACCCTCCGTGCGGGTAGTATGAATTAATTTTAAGAACTCCTTCGTACACGTAACTCTCTGGAGCAACGTTCTATCTGTCACAATTTACGATCAACTCGTGTTGCGTTATATGTTAAATGCAATTAAATGATAGCTTTTTTACCACGTTTCATTATTAAAAAAAAACAAGTAGAGTTGTGCAAATTAGAAACTTGCACATTGCTTCCTCATCATTTTATCTTACAATGCTTAAGTTGCTTTAAGCATGCGGATTTTTCACATACACATATACACACATACATACATATATACATACATACAGACATTTTTTAGGAATATGATTTTCCGACGTTTTCTAAACATCTAAACACACTGGCATAGAAAACTCGAAAAAAAATTTTGTCACGAAAACAAAGCTTCCTCTATGAGGAAGCAAGAGAGAGAGAGAGAGAGAGACAGAGAGAGAGAGAAAGAGAGAGAATCTTAAGGGCAAAAAATGAAAAAAAATATCATAAGAAAAAAATTTATATTCGAAAAAGACTAATATATATAAAATAAAATATTTTTCAAACAGGATAAACATTTTTGCATATTTTTTCTGCATGCGTATGTTATTTATTTGTAAAGACTATTAATGCAATTTTAATAATTAATATTCAGGACTCGTGATAATATTTTCATTTTGTGCAGCAATAATTTTTGTTTTACAGATCGATTTTAAAAAAACAAACAGGTACAAAAGGCATTTAGTATACTTTATGAAATTCAAATACTTTATATAACGGTTATATAATGAAATTAAAGTTTGATTCAACTATATTGTAATCACTAATGAAACACTCTAAATTCCTGATCGTGCGAGAGCACACAAATCGCAACTGTTCGAAAAGAGAGAAACATCAAAGAGCAACGAGTACGGTATAAACCTTGTACATTTCATGTTCGCCTCAGACCTCGTTACGCAGAAACAACCCTTAATCCGTTTCTTGTTCGACGAATCGTCGCTCACATGCCATCGCTTTGTACCGCTTGTAACTCGCATTATTTCGTTAGAAATCATCGTCGAACCGCACGGAGCTATTAATTAAACGTAAAAAATATCTCAAGTCCCCGACAGAAAATCCTCTGCTTTTCTATATCTTTCTCTGCAAGTAATTATACCGTTCGTTTAACTGCGCGCGTAATCGAGTTACGTCGGCAGAAGAGACTTCTAACAACTGCATTATATTGTGCTTTAAACATTGCAACGATAAAATAACTCGGCTAGCTGAGCTGTGAATAATTTTACAAATGAGAGACATAAAATTTTTGAAATTAGTAACAATATTTAAATTGTAAAAAATATTTTTCCTGAGATTCTTGTGAAATCTGTTACAGTTAAAAAATAAAGAGAGATGAAAGAGATAACATTTTAGTATTTTATCACAAGCAATTATTATTCCAATAGTATTTGATAATATTTGCAATCATTCTCGTTCATTTACATCTTAAACATTTACACAAACATCAAAAAATTCTTTTTTGCTTTTAATCACAATAAAGCATGATATGATCGATTCACGGAATACTTCTTCGCTCCGTTCCAATCCTCTTCATTTGTCTCGCGAGTAATTCGAGCGATCGTTCGAGTAATCATCGCCATTACAGCGCAGATTAATTCCCGATCCGTTGCATAGCATCCGCTCGCGACAAATCGAATGAATGAGGAGGCATCGCGTAATCGAATCGTAATTAAGTCATTACCAGCATAATGGAGAAGAATATTGAATACGCCGCCACAACAAGACGTGAAATTGCATGACGTGAGATTCGCATCGTGACGAAGTCAAATAGGCAGTCGCGTTTCAAATCCAGTAAAGTATGATGAGTTATCGGTCCTTAATTTCCGGAAAACTCGAGACATTTTTGCTCGCTATCAGAGAGTATCGAATCAATTTTTGAATGTGTGCGCGCACGACTAGGTTTTGTATAATACAAACGGATGAAATTTGAATTCGAACAAGCCGCATCGCATCTTATATCATATATTACTTTCGGTACGAACTGCGGCCGATCGCTTTTTTATAAAATTATAATGCGGCGCCGATCGAAATATAGGCGCGCCTCGCGCAATATCGTAAAAACATTGGTGAGCTTACATCCTACTGGGACTGTGCAGCGAAGCAGTTTTCGCGGGACGTATGTAAATCCGTTTAATAAAATATAATACGAAACGAGTTATTTCTTCTCACGCTGCGCCGGCCGAATTTCGATTAACTCGCGCTTGAATTTTATTCAAATGAAAGGAAACGTTGCCGCAGTGATTGGTAGCGTTATTAAAAAGTTTATCACAAACTAAAAAGCATTATTAGAAAGTTTTCATCACATGATAGATTGGATGTATTCTTGTATATTAACTTCGAATTCAATGAAACCTAAAGTAGTTTCTCGCGTGAGACGAACTAATACAGTCGCCGGCTCAAGAATTTTTCCTTTAAGTCTGACTTTCTCGTCAAAACGAGACAATTATGTGACTGCCAATTTGAGCGTGATTCATGACCCGGAAAATACGAGGCAATTTTCATTTTTTATTGTCCGCCATATGCTCGAGAATCAATCTCGAGGCGATCGTAAAATCGCGATGTAAGCGAGCGGTACGTTATTTCGCAACGACGTTAGAACAGAAAAAGAAGGACGACGAACCAGATAGATATATGTGCCTGCTGAAAGTGGCAGGAGCACGATTTACGAGCACGACTTCATATGATGTAGGCTAAAGTTCGCCAAGTTTATGCTTGACATTAAACCTTTATACTCGACCACCGTGTAAGTCACCTACTCGTATCTTAATACAATGGCATTTAAATGCACTTTATCGATTATTGTCCCGAGGGGCGAAATAAGAGGGCAGAAGAAGAGACACGGTGGTATCGCTCGTCGGTAAACGAGATGCAATCCCGGGGTGGGAAAACTATTTCGAACGAAGTACGTTATTGTGGCAACTCTCGTAGCAATCTTGCGGCGAACGTGGCGTAAATGCGAGGCTAGGTTGGTGAATTATGAATTCAACGTACCGCGCCGTGATAAAGCCATTTTACGGTTCGCCCTCTTTTCCAGACGATTAAATTCGCGTGAAACCCGCGAGGAAGTAGCAGAAACGGGAATACGATGCGCGAGAACTTTGTGTAACGCGATCATGATCGATTGACGATGAAATGCAATTGTTATTACTCTCTTTCGTATTTCCTTTTCTTTACATATATGGTATATATTTCAATAAATTAGAGCACACATACACTTTTCATTTATTGCTTACGATTATTTAATTAGGAACATAAAAAGTGAGAAAATAATTTTTTTTAATATTATTTGTATAAATTTTATAAATAATAATTTTCAAATTGATTAAATTAAAAATACTTTTTCTCTTTAATCTCGTGTGTGTGTGTGTGTGTGTCATTTCTCTGGATTTTCGAATATATATGATACTCTTAAACAATAAATTTATAATTAAAAAGTTCTGCAAATTTTCACAAATTTACAGTCGCATTTCCTCAACGAACACGATGTGCCGTATCGATCCGCGAAATAATTCGCCTTCCCACGTTTCTCGCTTCTCGTTCAGTCCGTCGAATAATTGTTAACGCGCTACATCGGGCTATATCCAACATGACGCACACGAGCGAGCATCGAACGTACCTGTTGAAAGCTCCAGGTGCGGGTATAATCCGAGAACGGATAGGGCTCACCCCGAACCTGCTCTGTCTGCCTGCAGTTGCCGCGCCGTTTCTTCCGGGTCATAGTGACTCGATACCGTGCGAGGAAAGGACGCCTTTTTGCATCGGCGCGCTTGTTTATGCCGCGCACGACGCCGACATATCGGCGGAAAAAGGGAAATTGAATAAAGTCCGCAGCGGGAGGCGACCGCGCGCGAAAGCGCATTCCGGTATATCGAGCGGAATGATATATTTGACAAGGTTCGTATTGATACGTGCATATTACATGCGCGATAGGGAGCCGCGCCGCAGCGTCGGCGGCCGTCTGACCATACGCGAGCACGTATCACTTACGGTCGCCCGGCTGGACCCGTCGCGTCGCGTCGTCTCATCTCTCTCGCGATCGCCCTCCTTTCTCGGCTTCCATCCCGCACCATGGTACATATATCACGTTTCGTCTATAATAAAATTTCAGAAGAGAAATAAAGAGGGAGAGAGAGAGAGAGAGAGAGAGAGAGAGAGACTATGAAAACAAAGGATATTTCATACATCATATTTGGCTTATTTCACAATTTGCACGCTTTAATTAAGTTTCATATTCACGGCGATTTATAATTAATCGCTGAAAAATTTCCGCGTATTAAATATTATTTAAATATGTTCGAAAATTCTTATAAAATTAAATAATAATGTAATGAGATTACGATTAGGATAGAGTTTATACGTACTGTAAAGTTTTGATGTAACGGTCAAGTATTGCCATTTATGTTCGGCTTCTTACAACAACGACGGAGTTCGATTTGTGTGGACCGGAAGCAGCCTCCATGCATCGTGATTCATTTATGAATATGTAGAGGCGCATGATGGTGGTCAGACACCGGAAAACTCCGGATAGTACGGACATGAATATGCTAAGCGCAACGTAGTACCGGGGAGGGCTAAATTTTTTCTCTCGCTGCATCGATCCTCGCGGAGTTAGAGCGTGAGTGCCACGTGGAAAATGATTTCACACTTTTATCTGTCTTTTTGTCATTCCATCATATCCGCCAAATGGAATTTTTCTTCTCAAACTTTAATTTTCATTACAAAATGGCGGAAGAGACTTGCGAAAATAAAGTTGAAAAAGAGAGTCTTCACTCTTCTTAAGCTTGAGGTAGTTTCAAAATTTAACTCTTTTCACGTTTACAATCTTGAGCTTTCCAACGTCTCTCTCTCTCTCTCTCTTTCTCGAAAAAAAAAGAAAGAAATTAAGTAGAAAAAATTCAAAATTTTTTTACATCGCGTTTATGTATATTCTTGCCAGATATTTTTAATAAAAGTTAAATTAATGTCTAATCATTTATATATAT
>NW_021849885.1:134493-220688 GCF_003651465.1 Formica exsecta | reverse complement strand
TCACTAGAACGCAGCGCTTAATTTTTTTCGTGTACCGAACTCAAGCCGTAAGAAAATACTAAAGCGAGTGCGAATCTGAACGAGGAATAAAGACATGAAGAAACAAAAGGGGATCGATATATTATATTATCAATTTCCTCATGCGCGTATAACGAAAGCAGAGAATGAGAAAAATGGCGAAGTTACGAAGGCCAGAAACGGCGACTATGCAATAGTATGGTAAAACATTAACTTTATCGCTTACAATCTATATTTTCTCCTTTTACAACTATAGGAAACACGAGGTTTATTAGTATTTCAGACAGGTAATTCCTGTTCTATCTACCTTGCAACTCGATTTAACGGAGCAGCCGGCATTCGCGAAACAATGAAATTATACGTAATGATATTGAGCGTTGCAGTATCGTGCGAGTCGTATACTCGACGAGAGATAATATTCGATAAAAGAATACAAATGATCCCGAAATCTGAATCCCATCGTATTTAGACCAGAACACAATGTACATCCAACAAGATCGAGTTCAGAATACAAATTGTCATTTTTTAATTAGATGAACCTATCGGATAAAAATTTCAAATTTTCAAGTCTTCTCTTCATTGATTGCTTAATTTAAAATAAAATTATTATCTTTTTTAACTACAATTTCTAAAAAATTTATTCTTAACAAACTTTTTTAATTATAGCTGCAGTATAGACACTGTAAATGTATTATTTTAATCTAAATGCGAGAACACTCATGCCTTTCCGAAATTCATATAACATTACATGCTGCAAATGCACCTTTTCGTTCTCCATTTTTAATGATTTCTCTTATGCACAAATGGACTTATCTGAACAATGTTTGACGCTAAATTGACATAAGACAACGTCATCTATTCGGTGTAAGCAACAATTACCACACGAAAACAATAGAACTCCGCCATGCAGTAACTTAATGCCATCTATGAAAATCGGGCACGAACTTATGCAATCATCCAATATTATTTTAATCTAAATGCGAGAAGAAAAATATTTTGCAATACCGAGAGAAACAACGAATCGATCGGCAAAAAAATAATTCTGTCAACCGGAAGTAGGAAATAAACTCGTTTGGCCGTTAGAAATGGACACAGTAAAAAATACCTTTTCGATATGGAGCATAACTAACCGCGTCCGTGTCGACGAAACCTTCGCCGAAAAACATCCGGCAAACCGCGACGTCAACGTTCCCTTCGTTACGACTGCTCGTCACGCAGGTCGTTCCTCGGATATGGAAACCGAGAATTACGAGAACGGGGGAAGTTCAGGCTTTATCTCAGGCCTTTATTACATCGGCTGTCAGGCGGTGTGTACGAGAACGCGTGCCGCAGAAACACGTGCGATTTAACTCGCGACGACAATAATTGCGCGCTGCACTTTACGACCGATCGTCACGCCGGCCGGTATCATTGATTCCAAAATTATTCTCTGTCTTTCTCATTTAGTTTTTATCGCACGATGCCCGCGAGCCCGTGGCTAATAATTTTCTAGCAAATCATTACGTCCGGATAATTGCGTTTTGATCGGGAGACAAACCTACCGTTGTTGTTGACGTTGAAAATCGGAACTTGTCTGGCTAGGTGCCGCTTCCGTGATAATTCACTTTTTTTTCGGGTGTTTCGCGAGATATCGCCGCGGAAAACACACGATATCGTCAGGCAGGACGATAATTACGCGCGCGTGTAAACGACTTGTCGTCACGCGAATTGTACATTAATCCGCCGCGCCGGTCGAGAGGAGAGAAACTCGCCCACTCGGCAGAAAAATAGGAATGTACATTTTATTATAATTACGCGAGCGATACAATCACACACATTGTTGGGTGTCGTGACCTATTTATGTTGCAGTCACTGCATTTAATGTCGATAACAGTAATAATCCGCCTGATAAAGAACACGTCGACTATAGTTTTGCATTCAATTGCATACTGACTGAGCGTAATATTTTTCACTTGCGTCAATGAATTTCATGCGTTTAATATTCTTAATTAATACATATTAAATGGCAGTATGTGAATTGAATATTAGTGAATTTAAGCACTTGATCAAAAAACAAAATAAGAAAAAAATACACGTTTTTTATCTCACAAGTGCGATGGAATTTTCAGATATATTCGTCAGAAGCAATCAACTCGAATTCCAACGTTTCTTAACCCTCGTACGTGATTTCTATATTTTATCCCTACTCGATAGATGGCAATCGTCGTGTCTTCGCCGCTGAGATTTATTACATCGCGGCTTTAGGCAGAAGCGAGCAATTTACATTTCCCGCTACACGTACGTTCGGTTTCTGCGGCTCGACGGTATATCCAAACGTCGAGACGTCTCCCCGACTGCTATGCTCCTCGTCGAAATTACCAGGGATTACGTACGAAGGAATTGCCCGACGTGCAGTACGGCGGCGACGACGAAATAGTGTACTCACGGCACGCTATTAGAAACAGCAATAATCGCCAGAAAAAAACTTGTAATTGGAAAATTTGACGTATTATAAATTTTTGAACATATAGTTCGTTACTTAATATTTTTCATAGAAAATAATAGATCTTACAAATATAAGTCTAAAAATCTAATTTCAAATGCGAAAAGTATATATACTGATTGATACATGCTAAGAAACAGAGTCGTACTACTGTAAACGAATCGATCGGCAAAAAAATAATTCTGTCAACCGGAAGTAGGAAATAAACTCGTTTGGCCGTTAGAAATGGACACAGTAAAAAATACCTTTTCGATATGGAGCATAACTAACCGCGTCCGTGTCGACGAAACCTTCGCCGAAAAACATCCGGCAAACCGCGACGTCAACGTTCCCTTCGTTACGACTGCTCGTCACGCAGGTCGTTCCTCGGATATGGAAACCGAGAATTACGAGAACGGGGGAAGTTCAGGCTTTATCTCAGGCCTTTATTACATCGGCTGTCAGGCGGTGTGTACGAGAACGCGTGCCGCAGAAACACGTGCGATTTAACTCGCGACGACAATAATTGCGCGCTGCACTTTACGACCGATCGTCACGCCGGCCGGTATCATTGATTCCAAAATTATTCTCTGTCTTTCTCATTTAGTTTTTATCGCACGATGCCCGCGAGCCCGTGGCTAATAATTTTCTAGCAAATCATTACGTCCGGATAATTGCGTTTTGATCGGGAGACAAACCTACCGTTGTTGTTGACGTTGAAAATCGGAACTTGTCTGGCTAGGTGCCGCTTCCGTGATAATTCACTTTTTTTTCGGGTGTTTCGCGAGATATCGCCGCGGAAAACACACGATATCGTCAGGCAGGACGATAATTACGCGCGCGTGTAAACGACTTGTCGTCACGCGAATTGTACATTAATCCGCCGCGCCGGTCGAGAGGAGAGAAACTCGCCCACTCGGCAGAAAAATAGGAATGTACATTTTATTATAATTACGCGAGCGATACAATCACACACATTGTTGGGTGTCGTGACCTATTTATGTTGCAGTCACTGCATTTAATGTCGATAACAGTAATAATCCGCCTGATAAAGAACACGTCGACTATAGTTTTGCATTCAATTGCATACTGACTGAGCGTAATATTTTTCACTTGCGTCAATGAATTTCATGCGTTTAATATTCTTAATTAATACATATTAAATGGCAGTATGTGAATTGAATATTAGTGAATTTAAGCACTTGATCAAAAAACAAAATAAGAAAAAAATACACGTTTTTTATCTCACAAGTGCGATGGAATTTTCAGATATATTCGTCAGAAGCAATCAACTCGAATTCCAACGTTTCTTAACCCTCGTACGTGATTTCTATATTTTATCCCTACTCGATAGATGGCAATCGTCGTGTCTTCGCCGCTGAGATTTATTACATCGCGGCTTTAGGCAGAAGCGAGCAATTTACATTTCCCGCTACACGTACGTTCGGTTTCTGCGGCTCGACGGTATATCCAAACGTCGAGACGTCTCCCCGACTGCTATGCTCCTCGTCGAAATTACCAGGGATTACGTACGAAGGAATTGCCCGACGTGCAGTACGGCGGCGACGACGAAATAGTGTACTCACGGCACGCTATTAGAAACAGCAATAATCGCCAGAAAAAAACTTGTAATTGGAAAATTTGACGTATTATAAATTTTTGAACATATAGTTCGTTACTTAATATTTTTCATAGAAAATAATAGATCTTACAAATATAAGTCTAAAAATCTAATTTCAAATGCGAAAAGTATATATACTGATTGATACATGCTAAGAAACAGAGTCGTACTACTGTAGTGAAAATTATTGCTTAGCCATTGTCAACCAACATATTTTACTTTGTTAATTATTATATTTAATAAATTATATCATTTTCTTTTCGCCTTGCTCACGAAGATTTATCAAAAATTTAATTTTCAAATTAATTTTTTTCCTTTTGAACACAAGAAAAACTTATTTCTTTTTTAATGAAATATTATAATAATTAGAAAAAAATATATATCTCTGTTATATAAAAAAAATAATTGCTAGATGTCTTATCTCATTGACGCATCTCGGTACGTTATCTCATTTTAATCATCGCGAGAGATCACTATCTAAAATTTCGCAAAAATACGAGTGAGTAGTGTTTAATGGGCCCCCACTGGCTACCGTCGTGTTCAAAGGACGGTGGAATCCTTCAAAGGATCACTGGCATCGTGCCTCATTAGCATTTAAGATTGCGAAAGACCGAGCGTAGCATGTCCTTCGTTCTTTTTACTGCGTACGGCAATGCAAACGCGGTCGTTGCCGACTTTTTTTCACGGTAATTGGGTCAAGACCGAAGGTGCGGGGCTAGACGCACGAGATGATGGACGAAGAAACGAGAATATCCGATACAGAAAAAAGGCAGAGACAAGGCTGACGAAGGCTGACTTCTCGTCGAAACGAAGTGGCTTGAAATTAGTTTACCTTTGGAAACCAATTTCTCTCTTTTTCGTTGCCCTTCTCTCGTCTGCCACTTCCTGTCTGACATAAGAGCGATTTTTCTCCTGTAAGAGGAGGGGTCCGCTCTCCGATGGGTAACGAGAGACGAAATTGCCGAAGGGAGGAAAAATAATAAATGAACGATATGGGACGCGAAAAGATCAATGGCTGATAATACGGTAAATAAAACAGTCGTTTCCCTGTCGCGTTTATGCAACAAACTGTGCATTACGTGCAACAGGCCCTTATTGATAGTCCGCTTTAATTAAATACATTCTATTTTAATACATACTTGATGATACCAATCGCCATAACGAGCAGAAAAACGCTGTAATAAATGTGGCAGACCTTTTAATGGATTTGTTAAACGGCTAGGTCGACAAACTCTGCAACAGAAAATTAACAACATCATTAATTTATCACTGACAGACTTTAATAATTCATTGAGACTTATTAGCTATTACGTGACAAGTCTTGTTGGAAAATCGATATTTAAATATCATTTTCCTATAAAGCCATGTTGAAGAAAATATCACGATTCGAAATGTCAAGTGACGAATATAAGAAACTGAGAGAGTAATATTTTTAAAATAAATTTTGATGCTTTTTATTATGCATTTTATCACTCTTTCACCATTTCATTAATCACACAACTTATCCCGTATGTAAAATTTATAATACACATTTACTTATAATATACATTTATTTTCATTAATGTATACAAAAACATATGATTATGACGATGAAGTTATTTGCGGATTTGCACATATCCGTTCTCATAAATTGAGAAATGTATCAAATGTTTCTGATTTATCTAAGAAAGAAGAAAGAAAAATAAAAGGAAAAAGAGAGAAGAAGGGACACTGGTAAAAGTTAGTAGCGCGAAGAAATTTATGACTATCATTCTTCACGGTACGTCAAGCTGTGTTCCTTACGGCCTGACTGCTATAATCTAGGCACTTAGCATCTTGGGGTCTAACCGCGATACTTTTCAGCACGGAAGAACGCTATCTTCGCAATTTTCAGAGAAAAAGTGTACACTTTGAGAAAATTGTCGCCAACAATCGCGAAATTATTTATAAAAATATCGAATACGATCACGAATTAGAGATTTTTAACACAAAGTCAAATTTTGATAATTCCATCGATTATCGATAATTTTGCAAGTGCGTATCTCCATCGACGCATCGCGACTGACAGAATCAATAATCGGTCAATATTAGGGAAGAAGGGCCAAGTAGTTGGATAAAAGACGACCGAAAGACGGCAAGAGCGAGCGAGATGCCGCAATCGCCATTAACCAGACCAACCGCGAGTCAGGCCGAGCATTTCAAGTTGTTGCTTTCCACGTCGCTTGACGCCGCAATATTAACCGTATAACATGTACGACCGCCATTATACAGCCATTACAACGTCACACCGTTGTACCAACGTATTATACCGCAAGCGCGACGCTCGCTCGGTCCGGGCTAAAGTAGCGTGCGGCACGCTTCTACTCTATCCGCTATCGCTACTTGACTGACAACCCTAACTGACGCAGGATCCCTTTTGCACAAGCCAACCAGTGAGCCAGTCCGCCTAACCAACCTTCCTCTCCCTTCGCCGTTGCCTCTGCCACCTTCCCTTACCGTGCATTTTACCCTCTTAACCCGTACCTTTGTTAGCGAGACGACCACGGAAGTATTACGTTACCCTATGTACAGGTACTTCTTGTCATAGTGCTTGCATACTGAATCGCGAAATTCCGTCCGACTGAGATAAGACGCATATCGAGGCACATGTTTGCGAGAGAGCAGAAAGGATAGCAGAAGAAATAAAGTTCTCGGATTATAGATCAGGAAATACTTGAGACTTTTACATTGCACAAGTGTGCATAAATTAATTCGTGGAAAGTAAATTTTATCATGTTAATGTGTGTGATTGATAGAGAAATAAAGAACAAACTTGATAATCTTGCTTGTAGTAAATTCTATGTGAGAAACAATCATTTATTCTAATAAATTTAAAAAAAAAATTAAAAAGATATATAAGGTGTGTCTTTTTTATATACAATATATAATAATATCGAAAGAAAAATTGTACTAAATATATCTGAAAAATTGATGATTAATATTTTATTATGATGTTAATAAATAAATTCTTTATATATCTTCAAGAAATAAAAACATAATAAGTATACTATTTTTCTTCCGAATTAACTTCTAATCGTCGAGGTACGGAATTGTGTTCGTATCACCCTATAGATACTTCATCGTCGGGGAAAATTCAACGCTGATGGGATTGCATTTGCCACGTCTCGCGAAAATCAGATTTGTCGGTAGTACACCCCTTGCGCGAGGGATGAAATGCCCCTGACCCATTTCATGGCGTAAATTTCGTTCGAATCGCCTGGAGGTCTTCACTGTGTAAATTCCTTAACGGCCGAGTCAGAAACTTTAGCCCCTCAGCTTGTCCCGAGGCTGGACATTTAGATGGTTTTATAACGATATATCGAGTATAAATATGTCTGATTGTATGTATGCATATATATTTATGTTATCTTATTTTTTTTTTGCAATTTTGCAGCAATATAGATATACTTTAAAAGAAATATTACTGATTTTATGAAAATGTTGTTTACATCTTTCGGAGAATGTAATGTTATTTTTATTTTAATTTACACATTTATTAATATAATATATTAATTTACTTAATACTGAACTAATATTCTTAGCATGAAAATATTGATTAGTAATTAGATTACAATGATATACTAGTAATATATAAAAATATAAATAATAAATTCGTTTTTTGTCTCTCTCTCTCTATTCGTATATTAAATTAATAAATTAATCTAATGTTTGCGTGGCATATTTCTTTTCTTATCTGTAAGAGATACGGCCAACTTATATGCGAGATCGATTGCTGTTGGAAGCCGAACATCAAAATTGCCCCAGGACAATCGCTGAGACGATTACTATAATTTTAACGAAGGGTTTCATACTGGGAATCACTCCCTCCGGATGACAATTACGTAAATAAACCGCGTTCGGCATATAATCTTCGGTTAAAGAGCAATCATAGGTCGCGAAGGCTTTGATGATATTCGTCGTCGAAGTTATACTCCCTCGGGTCTTCACTTCTCGTCTCTTTCAACCGAAAGCCACAAAATGCTAGACTATGCAGTACCACAGTTCACCTTGTTGGAAACAAGAGTCGAGATATATTCCAGTTACAATAATTAGTTTTCATCATCCCTCATAACACATATTCACGTAAAAGCGCTTTACGATCTGTCGATAAAATTTTGTTCAACAATGGCCAATGATTTTATAATGCTATCACAGAGAAAGAAATATAATCGAGTCTCCGTTTAATTTCATCAACGTAGTAAATTAAAGCCAAAATTTCAAATTTAATATATAAGAAAGAATGTAATAAAAATCAAATTATAATAAATAAAAGCAATTGTCGTAAATTGTTATACATTTTTTTCTTATTCTAATATAAAATTATTTAAACATCTGTGCTTCTCTCTGTCTTTCTCTTTCAACAATAATAGAAAAATAGATATTTTAAAATTCATTGTTTTTTTATTATATAATTTATATATTTTTTTCATTATTATAAAATATATGAATTATTTATAAAATTCACAAACTTATTTTCAATCTCGCAATGCATGTATTTTTTATCGAAATATTTAATCTTGAATAAATATACTCTGCATAATGCGTACAGGATGTACTTTAGGTTGCTATCAAATCCTTACAGGTTGCTCAACTTTTGCACTAAACCCGTGCTGGCATTGTCTCGCCGGTTCTCCGGTGTCCTCAATAATTGTTATTATGGATCATTACAAAACTTTTGACGGGCGTAAAGCAGTGCGCGACATCGTTGATATTCGAGTGTGTACTTGTATGAATTCATGGGCTAGATGGTAATTTCGCTTTATGAATACCGGATCAAACCATAAATTCTTGGCATTCGACTGAGATCTCATTGTGTAGGTTTCATATTCTTTTTTGCAAAATTTATATAATAATATTAACTAGTAACAAATGCAACAATGTATATAAATGTCAATCGAGCTTAAAATCTCTGAGAGAGAAAAAGAGAGAGATATGATGTTCATTTCAATATAATTTGATTAACGTTATTTAATTCTCATTTTCCATATTTGAAATATATTCGACAGTCTATATTATTGTACATATATTTTACTGTAACGCTTCGTATTATTCATAAATTCGCGTATTTGTATCTGTTTTCTTTTTTCCCTTCCGTCCTTCACTGAATTTCACTATCAACTTTTCATTTTGTAAGCGCGTTTAATTTCCATATTTTCTCGCATTTTTAAACGTCACTCTCAGTTCACAAAATAATTTGCAACAACGTCTTGCTTCGCGTTACATTGCGTTTATCGCGTTACATTGTTTATCGTCGACACGCAAATCGATCATTGCTTGATTCTATCGTGCAGACGATGACCCCCGATCGAGAGCTCGACGAGAATTTATATGGAACTTTGCGCGACATATCGCTCATTTATAAACGCCGAACACGTCGCGCCATGATCGTAAATTGGCGGATAATACTTCCGTGGACGAGTGCTGCCATAAAACACTCGTATGTTGTAACGTAACGTGTGTACGACACATATAAACGTCTCGGCCTTCGAGCGTTAAAAAATTAATGCGTTGCTTCCGTTGCAAGTGCCATTTCCGATAGCGCTATTTGGTTTGTCATATGTGAAAAACATTCTTTAATGGCTCGTAACATTATTCGTTATAATTAATGAGACACCCTTGCTAAATAAATTTACGGTCTATTTTATATATACACACGACTATTTAAAAAATTTAGAAATTAATATACAGGATGTTAAAAAAACCAATATTTCAATATTTATAGATAAACATAAGTTAAAAACTCAACCGTTTTTGAGATATAATCATTTTTGTATGCTAGTATCATAATTGACTTACTGGTTTCTACGTGTTGCAAAGATCCGCAATCGTCGGTTGACGACAACTGACTGATCGCCGGTGAAATCTTCTGTTATGAAATATGTATGGAAATTGAATAAAAACATTCAGAACGCGGTTTAGAAACACTGAAGTGTTTATCAACATCGCATGCCACATGTAGAAGCCAATAAATCAATCATGATGTTAACATACAAAAATGTTTATATCTCAGAAATGGTTGAGCTGTCGACCTATGTTTACTAAGGTTTTTTTACTCAGTATAATATGTCCTATCTACCATATAATTATTCAATGTTTTTTTTTTTAATCCTGTATAAAGTAATTTTAATTCTAAATTTTAACGAATACGTGTGTTACAAGTGAAGAACTTCGGACTATACATGTATATATCGACTGAAATTTTAAAATAAAACCAAAATCCAATGCGTAAAAGCATTTGAGCGACGAGTAACTTCAGTAAATTACTAGTCGGATTAAGTCCTTAATAAATCTTGGAGAGATCTCTATGATCACTAGCGCGTTGATCACAGTTTATCGCCGAGTTTCCATCCGAATCAGTTACATGTTTCAGGCTGGACCGCGAACTAATTAATTCCAACGTACCGGCGCGTAAATCTGGATTCATAGTCCGTGGAGAGGATGCATAAATTCGAGTAGAGTGGCGGTAAACCTCCCTATCCCCCTTTCCCGTTTCGAGGACTGTACGTACTTGTCCGAACTTTGATGATTACGAAACAGGCTTATAGGAGGCTTCCGTTCTCAAATGTAGTTTTTGGGCACTTTATTGCAGTACGTAAAATATCAACCGTTGGTATTTTCAGACATGATGAAGATTATTCTCATACACAGTACGAGTAGAAAGAAAAGAATATCGCGAGAGATATCAATTAAATTGAAATACGATTTAAAAACGTCTCGAGAAGACGTAAACATTAATTGTAAATTGCAGGAAAAATTAGATTTATTTCAAAATACCAAAGCACGAGTCATTAAGATTTCCTACACTATTTATAGAAAAACATTCTGTTATCTTATTTCTAATAAATAAAATCTTCACTAATGGATTGATTCTATTTCACAGAAATTTTTCGCAGATGTTTTACATCTATTTACTTTTAGAGCTATACGTTTGAAATTTAATGCAAGTTTCTTGTAAACTCAGAATTTCACGCCGCAAATTGTTGTGCGTAATGGCCGTAACGCCGTTGAGAACCGGAGCGGCTTTGGTGGCGCGAAGTGTCCTTCGATAGCCTCGAGGACCCGGGACCGATCCTCCTTCGTCCTGGTCCGTTCGAGCGGAACTGATATCCACCCTTGAAATCAGCTTCGTAACGAAATACCACGTGGCTGCAGGCAAGCACGTAGGGTTACCTCGCAGATAGCCGAGCTTCGGGAAACGGAAGGGACAGGAGAGGGCATCGGACTCACCTTCGAGAGCAGAGCACCCTTCGTGAAAGGGTGAAGTACATCGAGGAGATTCGTGCGATCGATGTATACGGGAGTTTCTCCAGCAATGTCGAGGGAGCCGTTTTATTTCCGGTCGCTCGATCAGTACCGCACCGGTCTTTTCGCAAAACTATTACACGGCGGGGCAAGAAACGACAAGAGGACGCCGGGGGGAGACCGACGGGGAGAATGTTGGGTGGTCGGGTGGATAGAAACAAAAAAGGCGCGCGTCTATTTTTTGTACCTGTGTGTCGTCGCAACGGCAGGAGCGTTCCCGCATGCAAAAGATAGGACGTGCACCGCAATCTGAACGAAATCTCCAAACCCAATTTCCTGGACAGACAGACAGACAGACGAACGGACCGGCGCGCGGTGTTGCGCGAACAAACCGTGGATTGTACCGACGACATCGATCTGGGTGCACCGGGGCCGGATGCGGCTTTAATAATGCATCGCCGTGACTTCGCGCGGAAGAACGCGTGCGGCGCGTCTTATCGCTCGGTTCGAGTTCGTTTAAATCACGCGCAAACATAAAATGTGGCGCAAATCGTAGATAAGAATAATTGAAGAGTTTCCTCTGGAAGGACAACTTAATATCATTCTATATACAGTTTTCTCTTCCCATGGTTTCCAATCGGTGTTATGCTCGATTGCATTCATGCAAAATGTTATTTCTTGAAAATAAACTTTTCGTGTTTGTAGAGATAATATAATATCGTATTCAGTTTTATCTGCATTATGATGTAAAATAATTAATTAGAATACTGAGAATAATATAAAACTAAACAATAAATTTTAGAATAAAACGTTACAATTCAAGAGAATAATTCACGAATGCGATCGAGGAAACCTAAACCGCTGTTGTGATAATTTGCAAAATGCTGAATTGACAAAAAATTACAAAATGTTGAAAGCCGCAGATAAGTGGGGTCGCAGGTCCATCCGATGTATGATTTTTAATAAAGCAACTTGTTTGCCCCCTTGAATGCTCAACTGTCCGTTCGATGTTTGCGAGCGATATTCGATTTCACGAGAGGCTAGCAAATATCTTCTCGCATATTTGGATACATGCATTTCTCCGCTATCATGTTACCCGGCATCCATCGTGGCTCGAATATCGTAATTAAATGTCGCGCTTTCAACATTTTAAAGCTGTGAAATGACCCTTCACCTTTTGTTCATTTTTTTACGATTATAAATTATCTTCTCAATTTATGTAGAACTGAAAGAAATTAACTCTTTCCATAAAAAATTCATATATTCATATATTAAAATAATTGTAACTGAAAAAAACCCGTAATATAAATGTTTTAATTAAATTTGAAATGTAGTAATGCATTACGCAACTTTTACATAACCTGGCGTAGATAATGAGTTATTATATTTCGTTATTATATTTCTATATTAATTATGTCATGTTATGTTAATCATGATATTTACATAAAATGATATAATTAGTAGACGTATTATATTATTTGTGTGTGTGTGTGTGTGTGTGTATGTGCAGATTGATATATAGCGATGATTGTTTAATTAAACACAATTTTCTTGTCTAATAATTTTACCCGATACACATTCAGCAAGTTCTGCAGCTCGTTCAATGACCGTAGGTCACAGTAATTTTAGATGACTTGACGTTCACTTGGCAGAAACTTTCTATCAGATAATTTTGATGAGAGCATTATTCGATGAGAGAGCGGAGCTAATTTATTATACAGTATTAACCTATTGAAGCGAATTCGCTGGACGCTTAAATGATGAGAAAGCTTTATCTTTAGTCACCAAATGTAATCTGCTGTCAGTCCAATTGACAAATTCCAAAACTAATTCAATTTCACAATAATTAATGCATTTATTGTCAACTACATTAATGCCCGCAATCACGATTGAAAAGTTATATCTACGATTACCGTCACTAAGTGAATAATGCGATTATAATTTTACTAAAACACATATTTTAAAATATTGATGAAGAAAATGAAAAGAAAACGAAAGAAAAGAAAAAATCTCTTTTCCTTTATTATATATATTTAATCTTAGAAAATGAATTTTTATATAACGTATTGTTGAATTTTGAGCAATTTCGTTGACTTATTGTATTTTGGATTTAACATTTAATTCGATTTAGAATCTTATCATACACGCTGATTTTGATAGAAAAGAAATTTAATTTTGAAATCTTTGTATATTATCTAGGTAAAAGTCATGCTGAGGGTATCGTCTGGAGACGGGGGCAGTTTTTTCAACGCGGATAAGCGGAAGAAGCAAGTTACCTTAGTGGACCCAGCATCCGGGCAATCTTCATCGGCAGAAGATCGACGGCCTACTGTGGCGGCGCCGAAAATGTTTGCGTTTGACGCTATCTTTACCGAGGAGGACTCCCAGGTATATAATTATAAATACAGAGAAATATATGTATATGTGTGTATTTATATATATTAAATATGATTATTTAATAAATATAATATCAAAGATTCAGAATAATGTTAGATATATCAAAAATAATTTGTTTTAATAGAACGTCTTCTAAAACTCACAATACGAATAAAAAAAGATTTGCAAAAATATGACTTAGGTGCAACATTACTTTATAAAATATTTGTCAAGTTTTAATGTTAGCTAGTACGCGAGTATAACTTTCATAAGTTTTTCACTCTATATGCTTCATCCAGCACACATGTGGAAATTTATCTGTCGCGGAAGATATCTGAAATATTGCGTTCGGATTAAGTCGATAGCGAACAGGACTTAATTTCTGCCATTCAGACTGTCCTGTTAACGTTTTAAATTTCAAATGGCACTCGAGTGCGGCGTAGCGAACAAAGCGGTACTTATAACGAGCGTGTTTAAGGTCGCTCGATAGTCGGGAAAATCCGTACGCGTGCACAAGAGAGAGAGAGAGAGAGAGAGAGAGAGAGAAAGAGACAGAGATCTCAAGTCAATGACGTCTTCGTCGGCCAGCTGTTTCTGGAGTAGCGAGTAGCAACAGCCCTCAATGGAGGGTGGTTGCTACTTCGTACTTGAAGCCGCTCTTCTTCTTTACTCGTTCGGTTTGTTCTCACTCCGGAAAATCTTCCACCCCTCCCCGTCCTTTTTCGATTGATTCCTGAAGGGCCACTAGCCGGCTCGATTCTTCGAGATTCATGAGAAGAAGAGCGTGGACCAAAGAAAAGACTCGAAAAAGTTTACGAAGAATAAAAGAAACACAGAGAGTCAGAGTAAAGAGAACTGAGAGAGAAAGAAGAAGAAAATAGTACGTGCTCTGACGAGATCTTACGTCCGTAGTGGAAACGTAAGAGGCGTCCCTGCCGGGCGCATAACTAAACTAATTTCCCGACCTCTAAACTCCACCTCCAACAGGAAAATCCATCCCTTCGGGCGAATGTTGCTCTTTGCCTGTGACTTCCCCGGTTGCTACCAAGCAAACCGAGCCCTGCCGACAGCATCCTCGGGACAGTTTATCGTGTTACCATATAGGCGGAATATTTTTCTACATTCTTTTTCATCTTGCAAAATCCGACAATATTACATAAAATACATTCTTTTTTTTCATCAGTAAGATCTTTGTAATTTCTTAAAATACATTCCTAAATAAAAGTTGATTTGATTTGTATAAAATATTTTCTCTTACATACATGTGAGAATAAATATATATTTTGTATATGAATAAATTAATAATGCAGTATTAAAACAGTTTCACTAAAGAGATAAATTTTTGACTGACCCCTGGATTAACTTGCCAATCGTTATCAGTAGCGCTGAAAATTATTATCGAAGCTTTCTCTGCGTGTCAACGATGCCGATGAATTGTATTATGCGACCTTGATGGATCGTACCGCTGGAGCAAATATCACTAGAGATCGTAAGCCACGCCACAGCACAACGTTATATACACATATTGAGATATTTCGGTACTCCTGAGGGACATTATTGAGCGTCTGATTCAAATGAGCCCGGAGCTACTGGATATTCCAGAATCCCTCTCTCGCGCTTCGCTCTGACAGCGCATATATATGTATATATATCTCTCTAGTTCTCTCTATCTCTTCATTCCTCTAGCCATATTCCTTAATCCAGAGAGACTATCCCACCTACACTTTCCCCTCTTCTCTTCTTCGTCTATTCCTCTCCCTCTCTTTTTCTTTAGCATTTCTCTTTCGCCTCGGTAATATTTAGAAGTACCATAGAAATCAATCGATTGATTCCATCAAATGTTCGTCGGCCACGGCGATTGTCATTGAAGGACACAATAGGCCTTTTCTCTTGTCCTCTTCCCACTCTGCCCTGACTCTTTTTTCGTTTCTCCCTTCGCGATCCATCGAACCGACTGCGGACCAGCTGGGCTTCTGGGGGTGAGCTCCATGGGATGAAAGAGCCGAATTCGAAAGAGCGAGTCCCGGCGTCCAGCGCGACTTTTCGTCCTTTCCGATTGGCCGTCAAACACACTCTCGCTTGAATATTTTAAAGACTACTGGGGCCGGCCGCCATTCTAACGGACAACCTACAATCGTTCATCATCAAACCAGCGATCTCTTTGACGTTTTTGTAGAATCGCGAGAATCGATGGCGCCGATCTCCGCCCTTCGTAAATCCCGTTATCCATATCAGACTTTACCAATGGACGATTGCGATCGTAACAATGAGTTTTTCTTTTTGACGTCAAGTGAACGTAAACGCAACGATGACTATTACAATAAAAATGAATCGTAATGAAATCTTTATATATATATTAGTTTCCGTGCCCAATTATTTCAATACAATAAAGAATTGTAATTTTAGCTTTTCGTAACATTATAAAAAGAGTTCAATAATATAAAGATTGGATTTTACACGTTATTCTTCTACCGACAAATGAAATAATCGTGATAGCAGGTGGATATTTATCAACAATGTCCACTCGTCGATGACGATAATTTTAGCGGTGACATAATCCGCTTGATACGCTATATTTGCGCGTTACATCGGCCGGTATCTGCATAAATACACCCTGCGGACATGTGATGTCCATATATATTTGAGCTCCAAGTTAACAAGGATATCTGCCGGCTAAAGAAAATACTATTAATCGAAATTGCAGTTGCACTTCTGTTTGCAAAGAGCAAAGAAACCACAAGCGCAATTTCTATTATTAACATTTCAACCAGTCAAACAGAGCTCGTAATGATGGCGTAAATTTTATTGGTGGGTTATTTAATAAAGTCCAGTAAAACTTTGATAAAGTCAGATTGATTTAAATTGATTTAAAAAAGTCGTTACAGGTCTATTTCCAACGGAAAGAAAGTATAGGAAATACGCGAGTGAGAAGCTGATGTCGAAAAACGTATATCAGATAATAAAGTTTATCTCTTCGAGCAAGAAATAATGGGAAGATACAGAAGGAAGAAGCGACAGAATCCTTTTGAGGACCGTTCTCGAGTGCGCAATTTGTGCGAAACTTTCTTTTCGCGTATTCGATCACGCGGCTAGCGAGTGTATAGCGTACAATTTATCGGAAACAATATACGGCGAAACAGAAAACTCATAGCCTTCGCGTTTCCACGGCGCAAGGGATATTATATTTTTCAAAGCATGTTTTCAAAGCGAGTTTTTTTTTTTTTTTTTTTTTTTGGAAATGTAGATGTTCAAAAACTTTTTTCAATAATCTAATAAAGCAATTTCAGTTAAGATGCGCGTAATGTTAAAATTTATTTCCATAAATTTAAGTATAATACACTTTGTTTGCTATTTCACTTTGGCATCTTAATATACATTCAGTTTAATTGAAGTAAATTTTTTTATATATATTTAATACCTATTTACTAATGATGCAAAATTAAATGATTATTGAAAGAATATATCTATTAAGAATTAATAAATGTTACAGACTTTATTATTCTAAGCATTTCTTAAAATATCAAGAAAAAATTTAAACATTTAGCAACTTGAATTTGTGTATGCGATAGAATATTTAAAAAAGGACACAATTATAATTTTCGATGCCGTAAGATAAATAATGACATATATATTAAAATCCAGTAGAAACTGAGCCTACTACTCGAGTGTTAACAATGAGCTGCCAATAAGCAGGCCCCGCGCGAACGAAACCCGGCCGCGAATCAATCGACATCCATCTCAATTATGCGCGTCATACGCGCAAACAGCCACGCATTCGGCGCGCACATATGCAGCCGTGTGCGTGCTTCACCGACAATTCCAAGCCGGCTGGAGACCCAGGACAATGCATCCCGACCAGAATAATTCACCGCGGCCATTATAGGCCGCGGCAGGACAAGGGCTTTATTATTGACTTACGACTAATAGTCACGCTGTGGATTACGCACGCGTGTGTGCCTATGCGCGTCCGTGTGTGTACGCAGCACACACAGTCAATGTGTATGCACGTCACCGATCTATTGCTCATTTGCCGGGGTATGCTGATTGAACGAGCCGACCGATGAGACCTATGAGCCTATGAGCCCGCGATATCTTGCTTCCTGACTCCCATGAGAATTCGGCTGCCCCGCGAAAATAAATCGCCGGTCAATGCGTGTCAAGTCTCTTTCCCTTAAATTTTTGCAACTTTGTTCTTGGAATCGGAGAAATAGATTAATTTAACGCCAAGGGTTATTTACTGTTTTGAAAATAAATTACAAAAACTCATTCTATGCAACTGGAAACGTCCTGCGTAAATATATCAATTAAAATTTCCTTCCCATTGTTAAACTTATTTTTATTGATGTGTAGAGATCGTTATAATAATAACAGAATTGACCGGTTGTCGCTAAAATGCACTCCTCACGGAGATATTCTGTATCGGCGAATAAGCATGATCGGCGTGGGGCTCGTCACTGCCATTCTCGAGCAAATGCTTGATAATCTATAAACCAATCATACGGCCCCGTAGCCAAGGTATCCTGCCCTCAGCTGCGTCTGCGCTCCTTGCCTCTTGGCCCATTCTGTGCGGCCAGATATCCGTCGTATCCTCTTGAATGACGTATTTCCATATTACAGCGAGATTAATTTACGCTGTAACCCGCGACCGGGTGTTAAGCAAAGCTGATGAAGTTTGACAGGTGTCAGCTGAACGGCAGCAAAGATGAGGGAATAGTCATTGCACTTCGTTGCACACCTCACTGCATCTACAGACGTTTGCTCTATGACAGACTATGATTTACTTTTGTTCTTGCGGAATAAACTTATGACGTTATGACGTGGATCGAATAACGATGCATAAAATTGAGGTTTGCGGTACAACAACGAAACAATATATCTTTCGCACGAACTGTTTGAGATGCATATTTTCAGTCTGATATTCTTCAATCGGTTTGTCCTATCTCTTTGATTTTGATAATTAAAAATCAGAAATTAAAATATATGAGGAAAATGTCTTGTAATATATTACACCGAAAATAATAGACTTAATAAATTATCAGATAACAATCTTCGGAGCAAAGCGATAAGTGGACCGATTTTTCGCGCAATCGAATCAATAGGATAGATAGAAAAAAAAAGAAAAAAATTTAGATTCGACGGATAGGGAGAGATACGAGGTCTCACAGTTTCACATTTTCGATTTTGTATCGCTCAGGCAGGCACTGGGATTTCGCGAATGCTTTTTTGATCCGGCAAGCCACACCCGCCCGCGCAGGGGTTAGAGGGCGTCACGATGAGGGTAGGGGGCGAATTCGGTAAATCGGGGGATAACGCCAGGAGAAGGGAAAAAAGGGGGGCAGCACTCGTTTGCTCCCCAGGCACCAATGACGCCAATCTCCCGTGTAAATCGCGACATATTTCACGACATCGCGCGGCGGAAGGGCGCTCGTGCGCGAGCCAGGGTTCTGTCACCCTTTCTCACCCTATGTTCGCCTAAACCCCCTCCCGCCCTCGTTTCTCTCTAGCACTGCAGCCCACCATTCTGCGGATCCGTCGGAGGTGGATGAAAAGTTTTCCGAGTTGTTATCCCTGGAGTTATCGCACCACGCGTCGACGACGAGTCGAAAATTCCACGATGTAAATGCGATCGCTATTCGTTCTGCGGACCGTCGACCGTATTTCGCTTATTTACGCAACCGGGCCTGCTACGAATTGATCAGCCACCGTTTCGCAAACTGCTGTGGAAATTCGTCAACATCGGAGAAATTTTTATGCACGTGCGGCTCATTATTAACGATTGCATTCAGCATAAAGTTCGCAAATTTTTAATCTCTTGCCGCAGCATTGCAAAATTGAATAATTTTATTACGTGTTGCCTCTTTCTATCAAATCAAATGCAGTTCGGTTTCATTGCGAACTAAAGTTCATCTGATTTCACATATCGACTTAATAAATTATCAATAATTATTTGTTCGCAGTTAATAATCACTATGTCGTTGATCATTAAACCATTATTCGATTAAATAATACGTCGAGCTCTCGCAAAGTTAACTTAGTGTTTATGTCTCGGTTGCTGGCGGAAATAATTTATAAACGAATAAGTTAAAATGAATCACGGTATGTCGAGCGGAAAGCACGTGTATCGCAATGCAATTTTTGGAATTACCGGCTCGTAAATTCCGACGAGAGTATTTCCTGTGCGTGAGCGTGTGTTTCGCACATTCTGTCTCTCCCATCCTCCCGTACCTCGCCTACGATTACTAATCGCTCGTGTCTCGTCGCACGTATACGAGGGCGAAAAGCATCCCCTCAGGGCTGTTTGTTTTTGATACGGTTTTCATCGAATAGCGTCGTCGCGATAGATGTTTGATGCTACCTGCATGCAAATACGACTACGTCTTGCTTATAAAAAAATGTGCTACTGTATCGCATATTCTTGCTAACGAAATTCACGAGTGTTGTAATAATTTCATGTGTTTTTATTTTACCGCATAGATTTGCCCTTAAATTTACTCCTATAATTCTAATAATAAATTTTTTTATTAATTTGAGAAAATTAATTAATTAAATTATATTTAAAAAATGCTGTCCTTGACGAAGCATTACATGAAAAAAAAGATCGCTGCCCATGCGAGAAAGAACCAGTCGTGATTGTCAAAAATCGACATACGTGATTGGTGCGATTGTTAAAAATCCGATGACGCTGACAATGGATGATCTAGCATTGCCGTGATAAAAATGCTGATCGCGTCTTTTTTTTCCATTGATAACAAAATTTCTGTTCAGCACGTTTTTCCCATTTTAACGTTCATGATCGCACCGAAGGAGAAGATTACGTGACTCGCGTTTATTATTACGTGAATTAAACAGTTCGAACAAACAAGCAATGATATAATTATTTGCTACTCGAAAAAGCGCACTGCTTAATAGCGCATATATTTGAACAATCAAATTGCTGCTATTATTGCATATATTTGATTTTCATTGAACGAGTAGTTTGGAAAAAAACATTTTGTACTGAATATTAAAATAGTAACTAAATGAAATCTTATTTGGGAGAGAAAAAAGAGCGCGGAGGCTTGCAAGCAACATAAAAAATGCTAGTTTAATATAATTCGTGCATTTTACACTGTAAGTAAATATTGATTCTAAGATGTTATTGTGCTTTCTCGGCATTGTATGCCTTAACGAGGTTTCGTTGTCTTTCGCCGCGTCTTGTTTCTATAGTTATATTAATATTGATACATCAGCAGCATCGCACGGAAATTTGCATAAGAACATCGTCATAGTGCATAAACGCGTCGACCAATGAAACGCCCGACGTAAGCCGCTGTATTGTACTGCAAAGCTTATACCGGGAGCCTCATTGGTCGGAGACGCTTATACGCTATGCTCTTATGTAAATTTGCTTGCAATAGGCTTTAGTTTACGCTTTTACTAAAGCACAAATGGCATTTCTCTTGGAAAAATATTCAGATGAAGGAGGCAACGTTTCTTGTCAAGCTTTATTTTTTCTCTAAATTCAATTGTTCTGTTACCGTAATTTCTATGTTCTATCTCGATGTAAAAAGAGAGAATATACAGCATTAACTTATACTTGCTAAAATTACTAAAAAAATACTTAAAATAAATAATAATGAAATAATAATAAATGAAATAATAATAAAATACTTAAAATTATTAAAATTATTTAAAAAAAATGTAGATATCTTTTACGTTAAAGAAAATTTTAAATTTCGAAAAGTAATTTT
Source organism: Formica exsecta (assembly GCF_003651465.1). Taxonomy (NCBI): domain Eukaryota; kingdom Metazoa; phylum Arthropoda; class Insecta; order Hymenoptera; family Formicidae; genus Formica; species Formica exsecta. The sequence goes on along the minus strand of NW_021849885.1, from coordinate 199,222 downwards.
AAAGATGATCTCTGGATTAACTGCCATATAAACGCCGAGAAATAATCTAAAGAGAAAGATCTTCGTAGTGTATATTCTTTTATCATTGATAAAAGGTTTCGCAAAGACATTGAAAGACGAAGCAGGGACGAACCGTGAAAGTGTCGGCGCTTGTAAGTCGACTAATGTCCAAGGCGATGTCACCTTGATTCGCCCCGAGACATTGCCGTCGAGACATCTGGAAAACTTGCGAATTAAGAGATTCGTCGGCGACGCGAACGGAGGGGAGATCATTCGATTATTTCCAGCCATTAAGAGAACCCCTCCTCGTTCGGTCCCACTCCAACGTCACGAGGGTGAAACGTTTCTCGTAGCTTCTTTCCGAACTTTCGACATGAGTTTTACATTTCGCGTCTGGAGAAGGATGAAGAGGCATCGGAATGACGGTAAGGGAGAACGAGAGGCGTGCGTAGATGGCGAAATCGAAAACGGGGAAAGCGGGGAGAGCGACCCCCGTCGTGGATTCTTCTTCGCAAGCGGAAGGTGCTCTTGCGAGAGCGGGCACATTCAACCCTCCGTACGATTGGTATTCCGGTCCGGTGCACCAATATTGCGTTACCGAAACGCGTCGCGCAAACCGAATTTAAACGAGTACGAGCGTGACGACACGATGCCGCTTGTAAGTCACACCGCGGTGCGTGTCTTTTAATTCACACCACCCCGTTCGAAACAAACATCTCGAGATGAACGCGATTGAGACGTCACGTCCGCGTCGACCGATTCCTCTCAATTGGCAAGGGTTGCCGGAATTATAAAAAACTCTTGATGAACAACGGGGGGAAAATTATTTTTCGCGAGAGCTATCACAATTATCTATAAATTAAAACATACTTTATTATAGATATTACTACCGACAAGGTAAACTTTTTCATCGAATTACGTTATCTCAACTCTTATTTTACTCCCCATAAATAACGCACAGAAAAGAAATACATGCGAAAAAAATATTTCACGACAAAGGCCCGGCCAAATAATTAAATAATTTTCATCCAGTTCTATTTCCGGTTGCTCTCCGCGTATTAATTCTGCGAATTTCGATTATTAAAAGAACATCAAAGCGGAAGTGAATTGCTATTGTTACTCATTTTTAACCGGCGGAAATCCGAGCGAGAGAGTTAAACAGCATTACGTGCGGGTGTCTGGCCCGAGGGCGGACATCACAGAGAGGGTGGTCTCTCGCCGGTGAAAATTTTCAAAGGCTCGACATCGATGGGCTCTCGCTCGCGCGCATCAGAAGCGTGGAAGAACCCTTTCCGCAATTTCTCCGGTCGCACGGGCGCGGAATCAAGTGTTTGAGATTATGATGGTGGCTCCGGTCACGTATTTCATTAACCGTCATGCCGACAGTTCGGGGAGTTCAAGGGCGAGATTTCTGACGACGGAGGGTGCAGGTATCTACGAAATGTATTTGCTTTACGTTATATCCCTCGGGATGATCCTCTTATAATTATGAATGTCGTTGTTGTTACTATGGTAAGTATCAGATATACTGTTGTCAATACCGGTTTCATATCAATTCGTCGTTTAAGCAAAAACGTTTCTCCTCATATGTGGATATCTTTTGCTTATCAATTGAATATTTTCAACATTAAATCAACACTTTGTGAGACGAAAAGAATTAATAAACCCAGAAAATAAAAAGGATTATATATATCGCGATTAAAATAATTAATTTTATATATAAAAATGAGTTCTTTTATTATTACGTCAACATGTTACAAAAGTCAAAGTAAATATGACGATTTCATAGATAAATGTGATTAGCGGAGTTTCATTTAATTGGCATGCGATCACCCGTGTATAAATTAACGAGCAATTCCCTCTCAGATAATAAATTCCTTTATCAGAATGCGACAAAAGAAACGTTTCTCTATCCGCGAATCAAGAAGTCAATGTAAATCTGCGGCGGTATCGGCAGACTCGTTTGCGGCTACACGCTGTGCCGCCCCTTTGAAACGAGCAGCGACAGATTGGTATTACCATATTGGGAAAGGGACTAGACTCCTTATTTCCCTATCCTTTTGCCGCCGCGGGAAAAAAAAAGAGAGAAAATGGAAGGAGTGGTCGGCCCCTCTTTCTCTTTCTCTTCCGACATCTCTCTTCTTACTTCGATTCTCCATCTCGATCGTCTTTCCGGTACAACTCTCCGTCCCCTTTTCTTACCCCCGATACACTACCCCTTCCCCTCACGCTTTCTTTTTTCACGAGATTCTCGCATCCCTTTTTCCATCTCGGGCTCATCCGATTCTCGTCCACGAAGATTTCAATCTTGTTTGGTCGAGGCATCGACACGTCCCTCATCTTCCTCTCGATTTTCTCCGCAAACTGCGAGAAATCCCCTTTCCTCTCATAACATACATTTTTCCATCTCTTTCGTCCGTCTAGTTTTCGCTCATTGAACGGTGTCGGAGTGAAAAAGGACAGTCGACCTAGACGCATTCTATCATCGATCGCAAGCGATATATCAACCGCAGGCTCGGCGTTGAAGATTTTCGACAAGTTTTGCAAAAAATTCGCAAAACCCGTTTCTTTATCTCGAATAAACGACCCTTCGAGCTGTTATCTGCCTTATTGATACTCAAGATTTCGATATCGAATCGGCGAACGGCCGTCACAATCCAAGGGCCGAGTCTTTTTTAAAGAGTGGTTTCGCTCGGGTTGGACTCGAGCGTTGTTTCGCGGCCTTCATAGAGGAAAAGTCTTTTCCAGTCTATGAATACATTAGGAGCAAACAAAGGGCCGTCTCCCATAATCCCGCGACCCTTTTCCCTCTTTACTCCCCCCACCCCTATTTCTCCTCACTTTTCACTCTGGAGATGTTACACGCGTTTATTAAACCCGGTCCGCCAACACGCTTTCTTAAGCACTTTACGAGAGCCCGGACGAGTTCTTTCCTCTCGCTGTCCTGCGAAGGCTTGACGTTTCGCCCCTTTCCATTCTCTCGTCGCGGTATTATTGCAAGACAGATGCAATTAAAATCGCGTCTATAAGCGTCCATACAACTGCCCTAAAGCTGTATCGAGGTACATAACGCGAGATTTAATAATTATCGGAACGAATTTAGCATGTCTATCGCGCAAAGAAAATTAAAAAATATCGTAATCAATATTTAATAATTGCGATCGTAAAATATGTATTAATATGTATATGTTTTTTTCAGACTGAGATCTGTTCGAGCGCTCTTACGGACGTAATTCACGCGGTCATCAATGGAACGGATGGTTGTCTATTTTGTTTTGGACACGCTGGCTTAGGTAAGTTAACAAACACTTTTCTCGCGATGTTATATAATATTTTTTTCTTTATCGACTTCATATTTTTAAATAATTGTATTGATTTTTATTCCATTTGCAGTTTATATGTTTTTTTCTTTCCTTATCTGAGTAATATCAAGTTTATACGATATAATATATTGTATATTTGATTGCGCAAAACTCGTCGAAAAGCGTCGTAAAAATAATTACGTGAAATGTGAATATCTTGCAAAATTTTGATCTTATGGCTTTTATCTCTATCAAATGCAATATTACCTATTATGTTTATAGTACTTACTTGATATTATTATGATGTCTTATCAGTGAACACAGTGTTGTAATTGGAATCCTGAATTTCATCTGAAACAAAAAATTCCGATAGTTATGAAATAGAATAATCTCATTGCGGAACAAATTATATATGTAATAAATAATAATATATTTAAATTATTATTTTTATATATTTTAAAAGTGCCAAATATGTACATAGAATTTTGGTCAGACTCCAAAAATAATTCATTTTTTATTTCTAAAAAAATAACTAAAAAAAGTAAATTTTTTATTTATGGTATAGATAGAAGAAAATTGTAGAAACTAAAAAGTAGATTGATAAATCACAAGTTTGCTTGTCTAATCCAAAATTTTACAAACTATTTATTCAACAGTGATATAGATTTTTTACAGATAGACTTATATTATTTATAAAAGATGATTCATATACTGGTTCGCATATTCTCTTTGAATCGAGAAATAAATTATTCCAGAGAATATCGATGATATATACATATATATATCCTCTCTGGAGAGAAATGCCGCGAGAATTTTTTTCTTTATTCCTTATTCTTTATTTATTTAGGTGTTCTCTTCCTTCTGTTCGTTTCTTTTCGTTCTGCTGCTGTGAGAAACGCGTCGATAGAAGCGCAGAGTTGTTTTACATTTTAAGTAGTGATATCGAGTTTGCATGCAAATGCACGATTATGCGTGGAAAGTACACAGAAGGGAGGATGTTCTCGGGTTGTAATGTCGGTACGGAAAAGAGTGAGAAAAGGGAAGAAAGTAGAGACAAGGGGAGCGACAATGAGGAACAGTGAGGTGAGACCGGAAGGAATGGCGATAATGTATGCCACTGGGGCACACTCTCTCCCTCGTATCTTTCGAATTTTAATACAGCACAATCTAAGAGAGATCGAAATAATAATCCGTTGGTGAATATTTTTTTTCATTAAATCGTGATCGCGCATGAAAAATGTTCATTAAAATATTTTTGATATCGACTATAACTGGAATAAAGTTTTGATAAAACGCGATAGACGTCTACTGTCTACTCTCTCACAGGCGGTATCAGAACCAATTAAACTTCGTGGAATGATATTTCGTGGAATAATATTTCCGCACCGAGTTTCTTGTATATATTTCTCGCTGGAGAATTTTTTTAATATTTGATAGACAAGCACGTGAAAGCTTATATATTTAGATAAATAAGATAATATAGTAATTAAACACGCGGGAAGAGATCGCATTATTACAACAATTGAATTGTTTCTCTCTCGCATATAAATTGCTATAGATATGGTTATATAAAATAATCGTGTTCTCAATAGTTACCTCTAAGGTCGCGCAAATAAAATGTCTATGTCCATGAAGAAACCACATTTCTAAAATTGGTTTCAGAATAAAGTAAATTTACAGTTTTTTTTTAAAGCGCGGCTTTTAGCCAGCTTCCATCGTTCCCGGACTGATATGGTTTCATAATTCATGGCGCCTTGAGAAATCGTCGGCCTTCAATATCGAAGTTTGCGCAATCGAGCGGGATTTCTTGCGGCGCACGAAAAAGGAATCGATAAAATCAAAAATAAAAGGAAGCGCGTCGGAAAGATAAGAGAGCCCAACGACCGTAGACAAAGAACCGCGCAAAAAGAAGCCAAACGAATTCACGTAGTATCTTCCCTTTCTCTACCTAAAATACTTCAGGCAAGTCCGCGAGCAAACTGCTTTTGATCATCTCCACGCGAACATTTCTCTCTTCCTTTCTCGCTGCTTCAGCTCCTCGCTCTCTCCTTTTTTCATCCCTTCTACATCCAGATTTTTTCTTAACTCCTTACGCCATCATCCTCTGAGACGAAAAAGAAGACGAGAAAGAGGGACTGACCGCAGTTATATAGAATAGTGAAGGGATAAAAAAAGCAAGATGGAAACTAAGGGAAAGGCCAGATTTGCATGAATCTGCGAGAAAAGGAAGGAAAAAATACGAGAGATAAAGGCAATCCAATGAGACCGGCGATATTTAAAATAGTGTCCAGAATATGCTGTTTTTTATTTCGCACGTGCGATGCATATGTCGATGCAACTAATTGCATCTCGCTCGCGTGCACATCTGTCATTCGCGGTCTGAAAAATTGTATGCGGAGAAACTACGAGGGAAGAAGGACTACAGAGGATAAGCGAGACGGTGCCGAGAGAAAGAAGGGCGAGAAATGAGAGAGAGAAAGAAAAAAAGAGAGAGAGAGAGAGAAGGGGAAGAGAAGGAGACAGATTCGCGCTCTCAAAGCAACGGGACTTGTTTCTTGCGAAAGGACAGAGGGCGAGTAGAGAGCTGTAGCGCATATAGATATAGCGACGACAATGGGCCCGTTTGTACTTTGTAGCGCGTTCCTAATTACCCCCGCGCGACGGACACCTCGTCGAACCCTTTGAGATCGCGGAAGGACCGTGAAAGTGGATTATGCAACAACGAGGGGAAGAAGCACGCGTGCTTGATGCACCGAGATTTCCCTCTCGTCCCTTTTTCAAAAACGGCGCTTGACAATGATAACCTTAGTAAGCGATTCAGTCAAAGGAACCACGCGCTTCTCTCTCGGTTCTGTTCTACATAACCGCGGAAGGGTTTATTCGGTTCTTGTTAATTTCGTGTATATAAATTTGTAATATCGGTATGAGAAACAATACATATATACATGTATATATATTAAATTTCTTTTATAATTAATTATGCGGGATGTATCGGAAATCGTAACACAAAGCGAAATGGAGATGATTCCTCCTGCAAATGCAAGTCTAAAATATAGAATAAAATATTTTCATACAGATTTCATTTTTTTTTTCGAAAAAATCGCTTTTCCGTTACCAGAAAAAAAAAATATAGTATGAGTAAGAATGCGAAAACTACAATAAACACACAATCTACCATAATCTAATATTGATCTTGATATTTTTCTCATATAACAAGGTTCTCGTGTGGAATTTTAATTATCACTCTCATTCGTTTCAAAAGTATCCATACGAGAAAGCATCGTACCGGTCGTCTGAGAATGCAGCGGCTATCGCTCCGTTTTTCTGCCTCATCGTCAGTGGCCCCGCGAATCTCGCGGCGGCATAGCGCGAATTCTTGCGGAATTTTTGCGGTTCGACTGTTCGAATCTTTCCGACGAAGCGCGAATTCTCCGAAGCGAAATCAGCCATTGAGAAAAGTTCTCGAGATGCGGTTCCTTACCGATGAGATGGCTCGACCCTCTCTTTCGCCGTGCTTCTAATTAAATAACAACATAATTCACCGTCCTACATTAAGACAATTAAATAACGTTTAAGATTCAACGGCGGCTGCTGCTTTTCCATTATTCCGCCGTTGCCGACCAGGGCCTCCCTTCGCCTGGATCTTACGCCTTTCGCTTCAACCTCTCGTCCTTCCGTATCGTAATACCCCCTGCCATAAGTCGTCTCCGCTCTCGTCGGACTATTTTATGATTTTAATAAGAGCTCTTTTATTTCTCTGTCAATAGAAGAGCGTTTGAGCTCGGTTTTCAATTTCGCCGAAACTTTTGCGCCGAAGGTTTCGCAAAGTATACGTCGTTATCGTAATTCATGCTAAAATCACCATTAAATATATAACCGGACCATTTTTCTGCAAATTATATTTCGTTATTGTTGCTAATAAATTAATTTTAATATTTATTTTGCGCCGTTTAACCGAGAAGCAAAATAATCGATCGATAGTTTTATCGTTCGTCTATTTCCGCATAATCCTCGGTTGTCATTCTAGCCGTTACATTGTCGTTCACTAAATAGTAAACAAATTAAGCGGCTCGCTCGGACCCGACCGCAAATCTGGCATCGCAATTATTGCACCCATCCGGCTCGCACGCCAGCCATGTACATAAACGGGATTTTCGAACTCGTCCATGTGAATTGATTCGTCGCGACACGCGAGGGGGAAAATCGCGATTATGCCAATCAACAATGAAGCTTGTCCACATACCGGTTGCACAGGCGGCACCGGTTACGGGCGTTAATACGATCCCTACGGCAATAAATCCGTCAGTCTGGCAAGAATCATTCAAAATATTAACTTTAACCCGCCATCGCGCGTTTCTCTCGACAAAAAAACGAATGTCCAACTATTATGACATTTTTAAATATTTTGTCTCGATAGTTTTTAATTAGAAATCATATTAACTATAAGTATAGAAGTATATATATAAATCGAAAAATATTTAAATCGCACACGCGAATTTTATAGAATAAACAGTATAAGTGGACAGTGTTGTACTGTATGTAAACTAGTTATAATTAATTCAAATATAGCGGTGCATAATTTTCATCTACGCCATTTGCATTTACATTGCACGCTTAAACGCTGAACATTTCTGCTCTCTATGATGTAATCCCGCGTTTACATTGCCCGTAATCAGTAAGCATTTTCTCGCAATGTTTAATACAAGCGTTTTCTTTGCTCTTATTCAGGCAAGTCTCACACTATGTTGGGAACTCCGGAAGCTGGTCATACACTGGGCGCAATTCCTTGTGCCATTGCGTGGCTCTTCCGCGGAATTTCTGAACAACGACAGAGAACCGGCGCTAGATTTAGCGTCAGGGTCAGCTGCGTAGAATTGACCACCGGTCAGCAACAATTGAGAGACCTGCTTGCAGCGCACGCGAACGGTAAGTAATCTTCCAATTAGTCGCGAGGTATCCTCGCGTGAAAGAGAACAAACTTTTTGTTCACATTTCTTCGTTCCTAATTAATGTTATCCACTTAGCGCCAATCTACTACAAATGGCGTATATATATTCGCTAGAACTCGATTATACGAACACTTGTTTTTACTCCTTGAAAGAGAATAAGAAATTCCTATCACGACTTATACAAAATTACCAAGAAATAAATGAATTAAATTTTTATCGACCGATGCTTAATTTAATAGGAAACTGGACATACATAAAATTATAAAAACAATGAATCAAAAATTTAACAATGCAACAGAATAGATTGCATTAGTGCGTATTCATTAATCATTATTCAATAAACATAGCGCTTCGTATAATATTGTTAATGGATTTTTTATCTGATTAAATCGCACTTTGATTTCTAATCGAAGAAATTTGCCTTAATCATTTGTTTAAAACTATCCTTCTTTTCAAGAGAGAAGATAGGAGATGATAGAGTCTCTTTCACAGACAGAACCTAATCTGCTCTAACATTCAGAAGCGCGAAACTATCTCGAGCGTTTTCGCTGTCTCGTGAAAGGAGAGTTCGGCATTTCCCGCAATTAATTCGATGTTTCGAACAATGCGGCTAGATATAATTGTTTAGATTAATTAATGCCGTAGAAGGGCAGCAATGCTAGACGAATTATGTGTAGTCGCCACCGACGCTGTATTATATCCATTGTATAATACTCGCGCGATAATTCCATAGATTTTCAGATCATGGTTTCTAATCGCATCTAAACTCACAATGATTCTCACGTAATCAGGATTAATACGCGCCGCGACGAATACAATCATAGATTAATATATTTGTTTCGATTGTAGTCGGTGTCGAAATAGTAAAGACAAATTCTGGTTGCATGTATACACATACATTGAAAATTTTCATGTAAATCAGTATACTAAAAAATATTGTGAATATTGTATAAGATCGCATAAATTTTATTTTTTATTATACGATACTTTTTGAGATGCAAACTCTACGAGACGATGCTAAATAAAAAAATATTCCTTTATCTCGTTCTCTGGAGGATCGTCAGGAGAACGGCCAAGAACATTCCCTCGAAAATACGAACATTTCATGGCTATGATCGAGTTTAAAGACAAAGCACGGCCGGACCGGAGCCACGTCGCGTATAGAATTCTCCACGGAAATTGCAATAGCTCGCACGTTCCATTTGCCTGATACGCACACTCGTTCCGACTTGATCTCCGACGTCTCTGAATCGACGAAAACCGGTCGTGCGGCCGATGCTCGAAAGTACGGAACGTCGAAATTGTCTTCTCTCGATCGACAATGATGCGCGGAGAATTTCGCGGTAATATTTGGGAAGTAGAACGAGACTCGGTATTGGCTGCAATTTGATTTCGTCTTCATGGACGGCCAAGTGGACGATTTGATCCGTAAAATTGAAAGACAGGATTATTTTCTCCATCTATTTCATGTTGACCGCTACTCCTCTTCCCTTTCAACAACTCTCTCTCTCTATTACTTTTATTATCTGTTTCTTTTTATGTCATCTCGAGGAATCATCAAGGACTCGCTGGACTAATAAAGAGTCGTTTCTTTGGAGGGTGGACTGCTATAGTGTACTTGTGGGAATGATCGTCAAGGACATTGCCCTGAAAATTAACGGGACTGTCTGCTCTAGAGTATCTTCCTTCTTGCTCCACAAATGGGATATATAAATTCGCGTAATATTTCTCTGATATTGGACATCACACGAATTATAATTTAATTTAATGAACTGAATGTATAATTCAAATAAATGTTTTTAATCAGACATTATAAACTTCCAAAATCTCTCTTTCACTCTCTTTATAAATATTAATCAATGAATAAATATTAATATATTCTCAATGTGTCTACGATTTAAATTTTCACAGATTTTGAAATTATAAATACAAAAATTCGCCACATAGTTTCGAACATGTACGCTAAAATCTAATTTCCATGTCGCGAGACACTCCTGGGGATTTTGCATTCACGGAAATTAAGACGTTTATTAGTATAACCGAATCTTCCTTGAGTATGTGCGATGCACGGCATTTTGCGTAAAACTCACATTGGACAAGTCGTTTGAATGCTGGCTTAACGATCACGCCAAGCAGCTTTCCGCTTTCTCTGGAGCTACGGACTAATTAAAATGCGATGGAATTAATTTTCCAGCTTATTAAATAATTAACTCGTATCTATAGAGAACTATCTTGACTTCGTAAATCTATCCTTCCCCCTTCGCCCATCTTTTACTTTTCTTCTCTCTTTCTTCCTCCGTATCTTATTTCAACCGAAACTCAATGGCGTAAAGAATTTTTGAAAGGTCTACTAGCAAAGAAATTCATAGGCTCTTTAATTATTCATCTCTGATAAAAAATTAATTTGCTCTTCAATTTTTCGAGCTTCGTAATCATTTTAAATAATAATATGATAATGTACATAAAAAATAGAATAGAAAATACATGCAAATAACCAGTTCTAATCTTTTACTCTTTTCTTGTGTGCATATCTTTATTTTTATTTTATCTTACTTTTCTTTATCTTGTTCGTCTGACTTTTTTCTTTTCTTCCTTTTTTTTTCTTGTAGCTTTTTCTACCTCTTTTCAGTCTGCAAGGACATTAGTTACGCCACTGCCGGATGCTGCAACCAGCGCGTTTTGCGCTCAAGATTTAAGTCGAGTATAGCAGCACCCTCCAAGAGTTCGCGTTTTCCCCAGGAAACTTGATAATCCCGCCCGGTAATTATTTAAAGTTTTCGACGTCTGGATCTTACGCGGGTACCTCTGACAAAAGGGGGAGAGTGTCTCCGAACGAAGGTTTATCTTTGTTATTTCTAACTGTATGCAATGGAATATTTAATTAACGCCCTAATACAATAATAGAGGCAACTTGCGGTGGAATATTTAATACTTAACCGAGCTTAAAACTAGAATAGCTACTTCTTCGCACCGGCTGTTAATAAATAAATGCATTCATAAGTGAGTAACTTGGTTCTCTCTGTCGATTTACATATTGGCTGTTACATACATATTGTCTAAATAAAGCCTTCATTATAATTTAAATATGCATGCTCACCATTAATATTAAAAATGTCAGAGCTCTTTTTTCCATTAGCGCACATATAAATTATTAATGTGTAAATGATGAGTTGCTCGAATTGATACTAAAAGCGTATTTACTAGTTTATTATATTTAATATGAATTTATATTAAATTTTAGATTCCCATTAAAAAAAAATCATTGTACAGACAAAAGTTATCGTACCTGATTATTATTGCAGAGAATCCTTTTAAAGAACATTTATAAATTACTATAGTTTCATCGATGTCTCTGATTATTTCATAATGTGATTATTTCGTGATATTCGGCAGTTAAGTATATGCAATAGAACCAAATTTACAATAACATTGTAGAAGAGATAATACACATATCAATAAATATGTATCGATCGACGATGCATAATACTAGAAAAAAAACGGCAATACGCATTCGCGTAAATATATTATAACTCGATATTATAATCCGCGTAACGCCTACATAAAAACAATTTTCCCTCATACAACGGCAAAATAATTCCGAGTATCACGCTTCGCTTTTATATTCATATATAAGCTGTTGATCGAAATAAACCGGAATTTCCGAGTAGGAAAGTGGTAGACAGGGTGATTCAGAGTTACCCTTTAAATAATTTATCATTATATTAAAATATACGATTGCACCGAAACATCAATGGTTCAATATCATTGATAATAACAGTGCTAAAAGTATAATGCATTTCTTGTAACCTGTAATAAATCAACTAAAAACTTCAAAATAAAAATGAGCAATAAAAATAAATTATTATATTGCACATAGTTAAATATAATTATTTTTTCGCATAATATTTTTAATACATATCTCTTTTATATTTTATTAATATCATTGTTATTAACAGTGAATCTTTTAATTTATGTAAAAATATTGATTTTGATTTGATTCAATATAAATTATTAAAAATGCTCTATTCTTTTTATCAAGATTTCAATGAATTTTTCAATGAAAATACTACCAACGTTCCATCGTTTATTCGAAAATTGAAAGAGATAGACTTTGAATCACCTTATACAGATCCCCGTGTGGTGAACAGAGGATTTCATCCAATCGTATTCATTTTAATCGGCCGTCATGCATATCAACGAACGGAGTGGCAAGCAAAAGAAGAGAATCGAGGATATTTTCCGCCGGTTTCCATCCACTCGTAGCGAGAGAAAGCTTGCGATAATTCTCACCACCCGTTACTGTTTTATATTTCTCTCACGTATCGGTCTCACGGAGATAAGAACGAAAGTAGAGAATAATAGTGAAGAAACAAAACGTCGAAACGCCACGTCGGCAGCTTTTAATGTGTATGACATACAAGTGAAAAAAAGTGTGAAAAACTTACGAATTGAAAGAAAGAAAGAAAGGAAGATAGAATAGAAAATGCGACGCAAGATGAAAGGAGATTGCTACACATTTTGCATTTCGTGCTTTCTTGATTGTATACAGAATGCAACAAATTCTCTGTCTACTATGTCTCAGATGAAATGTGAAAAATCACTATTCAACTCGACATGAGATCGATCTATTTCGGACAAAAAAATAAAACTCCATTTTCTAGAAATTGATAAAGCTCTTTTTTATAGAGAATTCGGGAAAAGACATTAATACATACAAATATTAGCTGCAGTATTAATGACAATTTAATAAAATTTCGTATCATATGTAAAATTTATTATAAATATTACAAATATTAAAAAAAAGTTGTTTCTCTTTTTTAATTATACTGTTATATATTATTGCTTTTATAAATGTAAAGTTTAATTACTTTGTATATTTTCTCATATTTACACGACACAAACAGTAATTAAATTTTTTTAACTTTTTATCAATGTTGAATTTTGATCAATATTAAATTAAATTTTTTTGATCACAGATCTGAATCATATCGTACAGAATTTCGAGTTTCTGGCAATACTAGCTAGCCTGAAAAATATCAACCATAGTTCGGAGTGATTCACCACTAAGCCGACTATCGTTCTGTGGATGTCCGATTACTCGAACTGTTTGTTAATACTCAATTTGATTGCTAACCGAATCGTCGATCGAAATACTCGGGACATCAATAACCGCGATACCACACCATCGACTCGATAGCTCAAAGTATAGCAGCTCGGTAAACTATCAGTCACCACATTGAATCCTGAATTTTGATCAAACAATTTTTAAGACTATGAACAACAATCACAATTCATCATAACAAAATATATGTTATAAAGCAGTATAAGAGCAACTTTTATACCTTTTTGTTCTTTTAATAATTTTATCTTAAATAAAATATATATTAATATTAATTATTATCAGTAAATATTGATATAAGTTTTTAAGTTTTCTTAAAAACTTATATCAATATTTATTAAAAAAATTCATCTTTATACAATTTTTTTCTTTTTATATCATTTAATAAATCGCCGTAGAATGATAAAATAATATATATTGCATTTATACCGTATCTTCTTAACAATTAAATATAAATTTATCTATAATTTCTTTGTATAATTTACTTTTTTTAAATTGTAAATTGTTTTAATTATTTAAAATTAAATTTTTTTTCAATCGTAGAATTACATCTCTACGTACGACTGTCTGACTTAAGATCATCGTGATCGTAACCGGCGGTTTGCCGTGCGCTGTCAAGCACAAAAGACGAGTGCCGTTAAAGTGCCGAGTGGTAGAGCGAGGAAAGCGTGTCGTTTCCGAAACGGCCATAAGTTTTCCTACCCCATGGGGAAGTCGGCCACGGTCCATTGCCCGGCACCGTTCGCTCAGAAGCTACCCGGTACATAAGACGACGGTTTTCTTTAATTGCTCGCTGCGAAGTAGATCTGGCAGTCGATCCCCTCATAAAAGTTACGAAAATGTCTTGCGGCAAATTATTTCCTAACGAACAAAGGGATTCATGTTGAATTTGGCAACTGTTAGAAATATACTAAAATATTTCAATGAATATAGTCTCTAAAGAAATTAAAATGTTTAATTTTTTTGAGTGTGTATTATTTCTATATAACAAAAATGACTTGACGTGAGCAAAGAAGAAGCAATAAAGCAGAAAATAAATAAATTCTTAATAAAATATTTAATTAAGTACTAAGTGAACGTGAGTTTAGATAAATGTATTAGATACTATGTTAATTTTTCAAAAGAAGAGATAAAAAATTTGCAACACATTAAAAATTAAAATTATAGTTTTCTCGATGACACTTTTCGCCGGTAAAAAAATTAAGTTAACGACTAAAAAAAACAAACATCCGAAGCACATCGTAGCGAAAAGCGATTTACGGGAAATGCGTTTTCGAAAAGATCAATCGTATCTCTCTGAAAAAGAATATTTCTTTAGAGTTTCTTGCACGTCGTCTGTCGGCAATGGGCGATAATTCGTCCATTAATTCTGACTCCTTCACTTAAGAGGAGATGTCGGCGCCGTTGAACTTTCGTTAACCTTTCCACGTCGCTCTCATATCCGCGTTGTTCGTCCACTACGTCTGGGGAGATTCTAGTGACACTTATTTCGGTAAATGTAGATACCTCAAGCTATACAGACTTCGTCCTCTGCCGCTCTCAACGAAAACGCCGACTGCATCTACTTTAATACGCGATTCGAGGGTTCATTAATTTTCTTCTATTCTCCCTTCGTCTCCTTTTCTTCGGCGCCAAAGAATCCTTTCCCCCCCTCCCGTGATATTGTATATGGATACATTGGGTATTCTGCGAATCGAGCGGCATCATATTCCATGCAAATACAAGGAAAAGACAGGGAAAGGTCTCGCTGCAGTCGATACATCAATCTCAACACTTCCGGAAAAGTCGACCGATGTGTCTCTATAATACACTCTTATATACGGAGAAGTGAACGGAGAAATAAGAATACTTCGAGAGAGTGATGTATGGTATTTTAACGTAGAATATACTTTTCAGGATATATCATCTTTCGAATATTATCAGACGATGTTATGTATTTCTCATCAGTTATCTATTTATCCACACTTTATACTTTGTATTTTTCTATAACAGATGTTTTGTTCGTCGTAAACTATTGACGAGTAACATGATCGATTGCAACCAACAATTTTCATAACTATTGTAAAGACCGCTTTCTCTCATAGATCACGTTATATAATATAGATTCTATATGCTAAGAAAGACCTTTGGAAACTCGTGTCAATGACCGTGATGTCGCTCTTTCTCTTTCTCTCTTTGGAGTCCATGAAATGAAAGTGTTTCAGGATATTAAACCGTCAAGAACCCGTAAGACGTTATTAAACTGTAAAGGACAAAATTACCTTGTTCCAGAGAAAGAGCTACATGCATAATTCTGTCCTCAAATTCTATATAAAATCCCTTCAATCAATTATACCCTAAAAAGTGATGTCAAATTTGTCGTAACTCGATGAAATATTATCATTAAGGTTTTCTTTCTTTTTTTTATAAAAATAATCAAGTGCGGCAAATTATTAAACTCGAAGCTTATTTTATGTAACATTAAAAGTCTTATAATATGTTCCCATGTGCCGCATTTTAGCTATTTAATTCTCTATTTTTAGCTCTAAAATATATTACACAAAATAAGGAAAGGCGATCAATATAATCTAATAACCTCCCAACTTCGCGTCAAGAAATCCCGACGTAGTGTCGACCGGCTTTAATAACGATGCAAGCGGATAAGACCGTCCCGAAGGGCTCTGATTCATAACGATACGCGTGTTCGGGGCGAGAAACTTCTCGTAGAAATATTGCGGAGCTCGGGAAACAAGTCGCGTACCGGGGCGCAGCCGGCCGTCCGGAAAGGCGAAACAGATTTCCTTTACTGCCCTTCTGCCCCAGCGACGATGAGAACTGTTACGATCGAAGGGACCGGGCTCGGAAACTGTATTCGAAACGCGTCGAAAAACGATTTATTCAGGAGGTGGAGAGATAGAGGTAAAGAGAGAGAGATAGGGTGTGGAAGCATTTTTTTTTTTTTTTTTTTTTTTTTAACACCCGCGACGCGAACACTCGTTCGTTCACAATTGCCCTAAGTCGAACCGCGTCCATTACGCATCTCCGTGGCAGGAGAGGAAAGCTTTGCTCGCAGATCGCTTTTTTTCCTGCCGCATTTCGCTTTTCCTTTACCCCGTCGCGAGCTTCGCGTCGTAGTCGTCGACATCGCAAACTCGTCGTCTCCTTCCTCGCGGTACTTTTACACCGCAGGGCACAGATGCCTGTAATATTACATCCTCCGGTCCCTTTTATGGATATTGCTACGCCGCCTCTGCACCGTACATCCACGCTCCGTATCTGTGTGAATTATTATACGCGAGTAGTGTATATATATATATATATATATATATATATATATATATATATATATATATATATATATATATATATATATATATATATATATATATATATATATATATATATATATATATATATATATATATATATATATATATATATATATATATATATATATATATATATATATATATATATATATATATATATATATATATATACGCGTCTGCGCGTATATCCGTATAACGTCGACTCGACCGGGCTGTCCTTATTATTACCTCGGAGTCTGTCGTGAATTTCAGAGTTTCATGTTTCAGTTGTGAAGTTTAAGCTTCGTTTCGGAGTCGTTTATGTCATTTTTCAATCAAGAAATCGGAAAATTTATAATAAAATCGGAATTATATAGTACTGTATCGGAATTATATAATAATGATAAAATGCAGTTTTTTTCTATAAATCCATCTTTCATATATTTAGATATATCAAGTGACACAAATGGCAGGAATATTTATATATATAATTATGATGTATTATATATAATAATTAATAATATACTGTCTCCTTTTTCTCTTTTTCTGACGAAATTAATTTATATTGATGTATGTCTGCTCTTTTTTTTTTTATTTTTTTCTGAAATCTAAAGAAATGTTTGTTATCTGTAAAATAAAAGTTAAAAAGATATTTCAGAGTTTCATAATGTAAGAATAAAAAATATATTGGCGTTATAGAAAATTCATTTCTAACTATAACATCAAATGCAATAAAGCAATGTACTTTCTTACCACTTTAGCAATTATCAACTTTCCTCCTTACTTTACCACTTTAACAATTATCAACTTTCCTCCTTACTTAATCACAGCGTTCTTAATGCCAGCACAAGCCGACGAAACCGCGGTCTTATTCGGGCTACTTCACGCGTCTCATAAATATTAAATACCTCTCTTAATCCGGATTCTTACAAAATCTCGCGAAGTGCTATCGCGCTCACTTTCGCGCTTCTATTATTAAAAATTTTTGGTATACAGGATCTGTGGAATTATATAAATTTCTGTAATGAGCGCGTGCATTATCGCCGATCAATGCTAATATTCCGATATCGCTTCTCTCTCTCCCTCTTTCCTATATGTATGCTCGGTACGCTTCGTCGAATTTCATTATCGAACATCTACTACGGTTAAGTCGGTTTCCTGAGACTTCGCAAATTACGGAAATCAAGGGAGCTTTGGTAAGGATACTCCCGCTTCCTGCTTTCGCGCGCGCTTCTTGTTCCCTCGTCGCACGCTCAACTGGCTCAGACTATAGTACCTCTCGTCTATGATATCGGATATAGTCGAAATCAATCGTTCAATGACTCGATGAAAGCTCGCGCGGAGCTCATTCTTCGGGGCTCGGTGCAAGGTTCGCGGCCATTTTCCCGGCGCGGCATAAAGGAACGGTAAAAGGTTTCCGGCAGAAACAGATGTGAAAAGTTGCAGACGGCCGGGCGGAAATAAACTGCGGCATATGTCGTCGCACCCCGTCCTTATCCTTTAACGTTCTTCCTTTGGCGTCCTTTACGACGTTCGTGTCGGAGGTAGGAGCGCGCCGAGACGAGCTCGCGGCGGTAAAAGGCTAATTGGCAATTTACAAACGTGGGTGGGGTTATCTAAACACCGTATAAACGCGAACGACGTCCAACTGTATCAGTCGTAGAGTCCCGAGTGCATAAAGGCGGACGCATAAAAAAATATACGTGTGGACAGTAAGAGCGACGACGAGAGATGACTTCAGACAGACGGATTATATAATACACAGTGCTGGATAGAAAGCTAAGTACTCGAAAAGCATTACTTGAATTAAATTCCGTACGTCCGTTCTAGACCCCTTTACTGACCTCTCATCATTAATGCGAAAAGAGCATATTGTCAAAGACCACGCTTTAAAATTTAACAATATTTACGTTAATTTTTTAGTCACTTTTTAGATAAATTTTTCTCGGTTATGAGATGTATTTATATCTGAATTCTGATGTTACACAAGTTTTTGTATTGCTCGGACTTAAAATCGATATTTTAATTTCCAACTCCTTGAAATTTTCATGTGGTATTACAGTAGATAATCCTGGCAAGAATGTAATAGCACTATCATTTGCAATTCTCGCAATTATAGTTCGGGCGTTTCTCGATCGAAAATCCGCATGAATACACTATCGCAATTTTTTTTAAACATTCTCACAGATAGTTACTGGATTCCGATGTAACGACGCAAAGAAATCCTTAGTCTGCTTTTTCAATTTACCAACCATTCCTCCTCCCACCATAGAGCATACGATTTCAAATATCTTTGGGCGAAAAACAACGTGAATGCGTACAATACATGCGAGATATCTGTAGTATTATTTTCCTTTTCTTTATTTTATATATTTTGCGATTTGAGACATTTTTTCGAAAAAAATCATTTTATACATAAATATCGATTATATCTATTTAGTATGCATTTATCTTGATTTTACGCATATAATCAATATTGCAAAATTTTTTTGTTACGTTTTATATATTTTAGCAGGGAGATAGCAGTTTTTCCATTTTCTACATAAGAATCAGACTCAATTTTATGTCCCATCACGTCACATATAATCCACGAGCCATCAAACTTCATCTAGCTTGTAATTTTATTTATTTTTTATTCGACTCATTTCGCAACAGCACACGCGATCGCGACGTTTATCACCGCGTGTCCAATTCGCAATAATTGATAGCTCGCAGTGCTTTCTTCGAAATTTCTTTTATCCAAGTAACTATCCTTTTAACTGCTTTTCTATGTTCGTTCTTTTACGATCAGGCTGTTTTATTTGCACGACTAAACAGCAACAATACGAAGATTGCCTGATTCGATCGCCTGATCCACGCGCCCGTATTTCCCTGCCGATCTCGTAATTGCCCTTTTACGCTGATCACTATTTACTGCTGTATTTCGCATTACGTTGATTATTCGCATGTAAGCCCACGACCGACTGTCCCCGGCCGCGTATAGTATACGGACGCGTGATAAAGCGCGATAGCGAAACGTAGGTATCTCCCGCGACATATCTTCCGACGTTTTATCGACGTCGTAATTTAGAACGAGGCGTCCCATGGATATCTCGAGCCCCGCTTCGACCGATTTACGGCCCCGAGTAGCGCGCACCTGCATCTCGAGCCTTATTCGTCCTGTTCTTCGCGAATATTATTTTTCCGTGAAATAATGGAATCGAATAAAAAGAGTGTTAGGGAATTTACGTGAATTCGAGATAAAATCTTGCGCGCGATGCAAGATGTATTTTTTTGGGGGGGGGGAAACAGAGAGCTTGGCTTTTATCATTTTTTTATAATCAGAATGCACAGATATCGTCATATTATACCGTTAATGTAACAAAGTAAAAGGCGGTTTAAATTATCATGTGGTCCCCTCGAAACCATGCAACTTTTGTCTGAAACATTTTTTAATATCTCACTTCGTTTCCGAAAAATATGCCCGCGTCACTATAAATGCCGCACCCTGTATATATATATCTTTCTCATATATAATATATACGGAATGACATATTATATTACAAAAGACATATTTATACTATAAAATAAGAAAAAATGCTAGTAATATAATAAAACTTTTATCGCATTAATGTGTCGAAGGATCTCTGATGCGTGTAACGACATGATAAAAATAAAATTATATCTGCGACAGATGCGAATATTATTATATAAGAATATTTCATATAAAATCTGCATTATCTTCTTCGCGAAAATTCAAGGTAAACGTTACGTAACCATTGGCCGTTCTTTTATTCCTAGACTCGGAACAGTCGCCAGCCGTATACCTCAGGGACGATCCACTGTTTGGTACCCTTCAATTGCAGCAGCACAGCGAGCTCCGTGCGCCTACGGCGGAACGCGCAGCTTTCTACCTCGATGCGGCGGTCGCCGGTCGTCAACGGGAGGACGGCGACGCGCATATGCTCTATACATTGCACGTGTACCAATACAGCGTCGCCGGCAAGGGCGGAGGTAAATAAATCTTCGTCTCGAATTCTCTTGAATCACTGCATTTCGCTTACCGTCCGATTTTTCATCGTTATTTCAGAGTTTCGGTATAAATATGTACATGATATTCTCTCGCGTTTTTCTCGCTCCATGTTATAAAATTCAAAAGTAGCGCTACATATTTCTTGACTGCATAGTTGCCGGTGGCAGAAGTCGGCTGCATCTGATGGATCTAGGAAATTCAGACCGCGGCAAGTCCTCAGGCGGAATTCCTCTCTCCGGTCTGGGCAACATTCTCCTCGCGATCTTTAACGGTCAGAAGCATCTGCCGTACAAGGAACACAAATTGACACAACTGCTCAAGGAATGCCTCGGCTCTTTGACCTGCCACGCGGCTATGATAGCTCATGTATCTCCAAATGCCCAGCACTATACGGAGACGCTCACTACCGTTCAACTGGCGTCGAGAATCCATCGGATGCGACGTCGGAAGATCAAGTTCGTCGGCGGCGGGACGCAAGGTACCGGAAGCGGTGGCAGTTCCGGCGAGGAGGCGGCTCGGCAGAACAGCGAGTGCGATCCCAGCTCGAGTGATCTATCCGCCGACACGGTAATTTACGTCGGTCCGAGCGCCGACGATGCCACTGACGGCGAACACCCGCCCGTTTATATACCCAGCTTGAATTCGGGCGACAATCGTTGCGCGATGGGCAGGGTGCTCCGCGGTTCCGCCGCCGAGAGACCGAGCAAGATTCCTGAGGAACGCAGTCCGGCACATAAATCCAAGACGGTGAAAACGCTGACGCAGACCGCGTCGAAGCAGACCTCGCCGGCGCACAGCGCGACGCCGAAAGCGAGTCCGGCGAGGAAGAATTCCTCCTCAAAGAGCGCGTCCTCAGTGTCCAAGATCAATGATTCACCAGGTAGTAAGATCCCGGTAGCGGCGCCGAGCGGCGGCTCCGACGAACAGTGGATAGACGGTCCGAGAATTTCTAAGTCGAAGGTCGCGGAGGCCAGACATATGCTGAAAGATTCGCATCACAAACGAGAGACGTGGATCGACGGGCCGATGCAACTGACCAGCGCGCCGGCGCTGCAACTGCACGCTCATCAGCATGCATCTTCCGGTTACGGTTTCATGGACAGTCACAAGAAGAGCATGATTAGAAAATGGGTGGAAAATCAATCGTCGCAGATACAGCGGACGAAGCACGCCGGCCCGCGACTCGACTCTTCCAAGATGTCCTCCGGTCAGTCGTCCGGCCAGTTTAAAGAATTGACGCAGTTCAAAACCTGCGGCGGGATGGAGGACGACGATACATCATTGTCTACAGCGGAGAGCGATAGCTTGAAAGCGAACGAGATCGAGGATATAACCGAAAAATTGAGCGCCAAGCTGAATCTACTTAACGTTAAGTCCAATACGGATTCAGGGTTAGATTTGACGGCGAGCCCGGTGATGGATGACAGTGTCGAAAAGGGGAAGCTCGATCTACCGGATGACGAAGACGACGATGAAGAAATCGTCGTACCTCCGCCGTTACCGTTGATCGAACCACTCAGTAACGGAGTAAGCCGGGAAGTCTCCATGGAAAGTTTGAATCTGTCACATAAAGATATCGTTCTACCTTCGAGGCATTCCTTGTCCTCGGAGGACGAGATTTTAGAGATTGTTGAAGTGGAAGATTTGGAACCAGTACCCATGCAGGATTCGTGTTTACAAGTGACTGAAGAAGACATCGCGCTATGTATGGGTGAAAATCCTCTGCCTGAGAGCGATCAAGAAGAACATCCTTTAAGAATTCTTAGCCAAGAAAATCTCACTGTTGTGTCAACTTTCACGGGTGAGTAAATTTTCGTTTATGCAGAATACTCAGTTTTCTAAACGCTCATTATATTTCAATATTAATTATAATGTAGAATAAATATTTATATATAAAGCTTTTTTTTAATTTACGAAGGCTGACTAGTTTGTTTTATTATAATTTATTATAGTTATACGTTCTCTTGTACCCTCTCTCTATCTCGCTCTTTGGATCAAGATAGAACAATTCCTGTAAAAAATTTTTTTTTAATCATACAATCACATTCAACTTTTGTTTCGCCGCGATTACTTTTGTCACAAAAACTTCAATAAATTTCTATAAAAGCTATTCACCGCATCGTCTCGAAATCGATTTGTTGATCCTGAAAACGTGTAATAGACCATGCGGTAGAAAACAATAATTCACTTCTCTCGAAGACAGAGACTCCGATATAATTATATGTCATTGCGTCCCCTTCTACAAACCAAAGCGGACAGCTGTCTCATAGTTCCGCTATTTTCCCCCGTCGTTCTTATCCGGCGACTTCTTGCACGATAAGATATAAACTTGAACGGACGAAAAAGGTACGAGATAGAAAAATAATTTCCAGACTCCATGTCAGTGATGTCAGACACGGAGAGATACAGACCGCATTATCCGCCGCCGGTTGGCGCCGGTGTTCTACCTAGGCCATACTTCGACCACGAAGACTTTCTCGAGCAAGAGACCAGGCACAAGTTCGATCAGCTGGCCCGCCTCCACGAGCTCTACCAAAGCAAACTCGCTCTCGCCAACGTTTCCAACTCCGTGACTTACCAGAGAGAAAACTCTTCCACTGTCAACGTACGAGATGCTCCATGTAAGTTTTCGCGATTGGAGACTCGATCAATTCTGTAGACAGCAAAAACCAGACAGATTTCTCTCTTTTACCGCTACATTGAATTCTCTCAAGAGACGAACGTTGTTTATCTCTACAAGATTACTCACGTATCAAGCTGTGTAATTCCTCACAATATTCGATCAACGCGTCGCAATTGAAAGCGATTTCCAAATCTAAGATTTTGATTCACTTTTAAATTCGCGTAAACAACAGTGCTTTATTTTATAAATCCATTCTCTTATGTTTTCTCTATTAATAATTGAAAAAATACGAAACAAGATACAACAGAATTACGATAATCGAAATAAAAAATTAAAGCCGCGAGATCTGCCGCTTGATTAAAAATAAAACATCATTTTCAAAAGTAGAGTAATAGATTTTAATCAAGACAGCCAGCAATCTGCGGTCTACATCCAGTATAACATTAATGCAGGACAAATTCCAGCAGCGACCGTCTTCCGTCCGCCGTCTCGCTGTCAATCCTTGTCCCTTTCGGATGTCTTATTCAACGACAACGCGAGCAATCACGGCAGCATCTACAGTGAACCCGCGTACATAGCCGGCAAGCCCGATCAAGAAAAGATCTGCGATAATTGTCGCCAGAGCATGTCCAGGCCCGCCACGGCCTCTTATTGGTATCCCAGTAGCGTCGCCCATCTCGCCAGTCCTAGAAGGTACTGCGGCAAGTTGGGTGACTGCAATATCTCCAATCTGAGGCATCCGGATGGCGCTTCGAATCCCAACCTAAAGGAGGAGATCGAAAGGATACCCGGAAACGGAGCATCCGGCTCGGATCCCGAGGAAGAATATATAGAGGCGAAGAAGCTATTCACGGCTGCCGAGAGGTCCGAGAGAACGGTAACAGGAAAATCCGACATCGAAGAGGATCTAAAGATTCAAGGTACGAACAGACGCTAAAATTTAAAAAAAACGCTTTCAGTTTTTTTTTTAATGCCTTTACGATATTTTTATAAAAATTTACGTTGATTGAAAATCGATAGAAAGTTCAATCATAGAATCTAATTCTTGATTTAAATAATAGAAATATTGAATTGCACGTTAGAATAAATTTTTACCTAAAAATTAATAAATTTGTCGATATAAATTAGCGCACTGTTCTGATATTAAAGATAATAAAAATAACATTTTTATATTTTATATTTCAGGCGGCACCTCCTTGCAATTATCGATGCCATCTCCGGCGCCATCCTCTGGACGAATGCAACGCAAGATTCTTAGCCTCGGCTCCTCGTTCGGTCTCAATAAGGAGAGCTCCGATTCCGGTGCGGATACAACGCCGCGAGCGGCTAAATTATCACCGGCTACATTGTCCAGACATCGTGCCGAGAGCTCTGGTTACGACAGTATCGTTAGAGACAGCGAGACGAGCAGCATCGCTAGCGACTCGTCCCGACAAACCGGAGCGTTACAGGAACATCAAGGTAATCGTCAAGTATTTTTCGACTATTCATATTTCTTGAAAAAGCGTGTCGATCGATATCAAAATTATTCATTACGCTAATAAGGCAGTTAAAAAAAATAATCTATACTGGGATCGATATATATTTAAAAAAAAACTTATGTGAAATTAAAATATAAAAAAAAATTTCAGAGAAATCTATTCTTTTTTTTTTTTTTTTTTTTTTTTATGTAGTTAGTCGATTTTTTCAGTTCGCTTCGCATGGAAATTTCGCCCCATCTCGCTCCTTATTTACCCTGTCATGATCTAATGCTCAACTCTTTCTAAGACTATCTAACATTTGACTCCAGTCAAGTATGCAAAGCACGAAAATCTTGTCGGAAGCGCCTTCATATTCCTAGAAAAAGATACGCAAGCTCTCTAAAACGATCCCACCGTACGGTGATTCTCCTCAGGTGGCGCGCTGGGGGTTCTAACTTCGACGTTGTGCGGGTGTTTCAGCGGTGGAACAGCGGGCGGCAGGGTACGAGCTTCGGCGGTCGCGGGCCCACTGCCGGGCTCAACCGGGGCCGCCCGCGGCGTCGGCGATTCTCGCGTATACAGGCGAGGACGTAGACATCCTGGACAGACGCGCGCGGGTGCGCTCGAATCCACGTGGAACGATGTCCAGGATACACAGCCTGCGCCTGCGCCAGCGCCTTCTTAGGCTGGAGCTACGCGATGCCAAAAGACGCCTAATGGTGCCCGACACTCGCTGGGACTATAATTGTAAGTATCGGCTTTCCCGTGATATGCAAATCAGCAGCAGATTCGAATATTACGTACAGATATATATTAATTTTTTTCTCCCATTGCATTACTTGTTGTAAAAGAAAATGTGTGTATCCACAATTTTTTAATATAATCTGACATTATTTATACATAAACAATTAAAAATCTTAAATAATTATGCGAGCAATTGATTTCATTAAATTTACTGTAACATATATAATTTAATAGTTTAATCATTCATATAAATATATGTATATATGTTCAAATAAATTTGATTTAATAATGAATATTATTATGTTCACAATTCTAATAATGTTTTTACATATAAACTCACACACACATATGTATAATTTTATAATATATGTATAATAAACTCTGATCAGTGATATGTACATATCATTACGATCATATCTGATTTTAAAAATAGTGTACGTGGAGGACAGTATGGACTGGCGAAATCCGTCATTTTTGGAAGCTCTGACGGTCGAGACATGCATTCTACAGAAAAGAGTGGAGGCCTGTAAGAGTCACGTTCTTCTGGTCACCTGCTTCGACTCCTGTCCTCAGCAGCCGACAACGGCCGAGATTAAAATCACCTAACGTAGACTTAGATCAGCACGCACGACCGCGTGTTGATCACCAATCCCGCCCATCCACCTACGAATTTAATCGTTGAAACGAGACGAGCGAGGTCGCCGAATAAAATGGAATAAATTAGCAAAGAATGGCGTCGATGTCGCTCGACTCCGTCCAGTAGTTGTTAAATGATATATTGTGGTCACCGTCATCGTCATCGTATATCGTCGCTATTGTTAAACCTAAAACGGTACTAGCAAGATTAAACGAGAAATAAAGGAAAACCTAATAAAGTCTCACCGAAATATCGCACACGTACACGCACACGCACGTGTCTTATCGAAGTTATATTATAGAGTTTTAACGAAAAATGTATTCGTGTTAGAGATTTCGCAATTGTTTCAGTTTCAACGATGTTTCTCAGGATACAGGAAGAAGATGTTAAGTAATTCTTCGCGTGTTATTATAGCGACACGAGTAAGTAAGTCAGTTTCGAGAATAATGTTCGTGCCGCGTTTACATTGGCATTAATTGTTTTATGTACATGAGAGTTGATACTTTGTTTTCACATTCTATTATTAATCAAAGTCATTTAAAATATTATCGCTGCCATACTGTCTGACTGATGCCATTAATAATTTATAAGAGATAGATTTCCGACCTAAAAAGACTGCCGGCCAACCGGCCAAACTGCGTATTCATCGAAAACAGCGACAAACAAAACAAGCGAATAAAACTATTATCGCGATAAACTAGAGGTATTTATCTCAATAGAAAAAATACGACACGCGTCCATATTCGTGATCGAATCAATTAACCGCGAATTAAAAGATAATCGAATAAAAATCGAGAAAACCGATCATAAACGATATCGCAAATATTAGCTATAATAACACAAACAATCTCGATTATACATTATCAACAATTGAGATCGTCTACAATCTAGAGAGCAGCGAGTGGCTAAATTTTCCTTTCTCTATGATATCGTTATGATTCAGGAAGAGAGAAGAAATTCGGCCATGCTAGTTAATTTAGATTGTCGATGGAAATGGTTTCGTAACAATAGAAGTTAGATGTTAGAAGTAAAATGCAAATTTTTTCATTAAAATATCGAGCTTCAATTTTGAGGGGAAGCCAAACGAAAGCAATGGGAAATTTGCCGTGGGTGAACGAGCAACGCACTGCCAAAATAGTGCAAAAAGAAATCTTTTATACCATTAACGATCAATCGATTAACGAAATGCGCCGTACGTAATGTATTTAATACACGCACGTTAATTCATGGTATTATCGTAGCTTTAATCGTTATCAGCAGTTACCGCACTTCGTAGGGTTCTGTAACTCACTTAGAAAGACGCGAAAGAGAGAATGATAGAAAGAAAAAAGCGGAAAAAGGAACAGATTGAATGAAAGAAAGAAAGAAAAAACGTGCGCACGAAAGAAAAGGAAGAGAGATGAGAATAAGAATAAACCGTAAACTTTTGCTAATCGTAAAAAACGTTCGCGCGAGTGCTATTGAAACTTATAAAAAAAAGGGGAGAGAAATAGGAGAAAGAGAAAAAAGAGAGAGAGAGAGAGAGAAGGAAAAAGAAATGAGAAGCCCAATTCTCTCATTTCCGATGTGAGAATGTTATGCGAAGAGAGGACGCGAAGAGGATATAAGCATAGGCGGGGATAAAGTCGGGAAGAATAAAAATAGATGGCATAAAAATAAATCGGCATGGGAGTAATGTAGAGGAGGAGAGAGAAAGGGCAGAAACAGAGATATTCTAGTTTTCTGATGCGTGTCGTGAGGGACCGATATCGATGGAAAAAACACGACTCGTTTTTCTCGTCCTAAACTGTTATACCTTGAAGTTTATGCATGATACACACGTATATGTATATGAATATATGTATAAGCACACACGCATACAGAAACATATACACACAATGCAAAACAATATTGTACGTGAGTACCGTGAGTGAAAGACGTACACGCGACTGATTATCACAAGTATATATAGACACGTATTTACATTTTGTATTTAGCATTAAATTCGAGCATCTCAAATATTGAGTTTTCAAAGTGTAATATCTCTAATATAAAATTTTGAGATCGCACAGCGAAAATCGCTGCAGACCAAAATATTCGATAGCCGCATTTAGCGTTAAACACGAGATGTAAATGCGAAGGCACAAACGTCCTTTTCACAGATTCGTGGAACGGTATAAGATTGCCAAGTGACTCCTTCGTGTTGCCCTGCGCTAATTAAAGAGATCCTATACATTCGTTTCTCCGTATCTCGCTCATCAACGATCAAAGATGAGTTTGCCGCTGAAATCGTCGTCATTGCTTTATCTGTCGGTTCCTTCTCTTATTAATAATAAATGTTCGATATATCTTGTTGATTGTTTATCGCAACAAAATAACGATTTTTCGTGTTGATCGATTATTCAAATTGTCGCGATCATCTACGATAATTATTGTACGTATGTTGCATTTGCTAATCTTCCCAAGAAAATTATATCAAGAAAGTGAATTTTCATTTCCGTCTTTTCGAAAATCACGGGAAATATCTTTATGGTTTGTCGCGTCTAACGTTAAAATTCGTGCATGTAATATATTTGTTTACTTATCGTCGCGCGTGTCCTGATTCAATCTGAGTTAAAAACATTGCCAAGAGCGTTTCAGTCCGTCTGCCGTGAATACAACAGTAATAATAACGAATTATAGTGATAGTAATTATTAATTGTAACTAGCGATCTACTTCCACTTTCCGCCGGAAAACATGCGTTTCTGTACCATAGTACTTGTATGATATTTATATTTTATATGTACAAATTAGTCATGTAATTTCTTGTAATAAAGATCAATTTACAACGTGCATCCCGAATTGTCTCTATTCCAGATATCCTTATCAAATATCAGCTGTCATATATGTAAATCATTAATTATTTTTATTATCATAATTATCCTTTGTTTCAATTGTTAAAAAAAAAAAATGCAAGAAAAGATTACGTACATCTTCTCACTTCTGACGATGTAATGTAATATAGAATGACTCTCAAATTCATTATTTTTCAAAGTAACTTATGTCATTTCCAAAATAAGCGATTCACATACCGTCATACACTAAACGAGCGCAAGAAGAAGAGCGACCCTGACGAATTCCTGAGACAATTTATTGGGATGTTCTAGGCCGCGACGCAATTCTAGGCGGCGTATGCGAATGTAGGTCCACCTCCGTTTATCTGTCGACGTTTATACTTTGTTTCACAACGTAAAACCGCACGCGATTTCGCGTAGAAAACGGCCACAATGTTCCAGATGAATCGCGTACCGTCTCGGAGAAATTGCGTGACAGATGATCGAGTGTAATAATAGAATACGTAAAAAATGTGAAGCTCTCTATCAACAAAAATCGGAGCAATTTTTAAATGTCAATTTACCTTAATAGCTGATGCGCAACAAGCTGACTAGTTATTGCAATAACGTCATGTTTTTTTATAATGATAAAATTACGATGAGTAAATGACTATTTTTAATGATTATGTTTCTATAATATTAAGTTAAAGTTAAATGCATTAAAAACTCAAAATTACGGTAAAAATATAAAATATAACGTAAGAAATATTTTATGGATTAAAAACAAATAAAAATCTACATGAAATCTATCGATTTTAAATGCAGAACGCGATGCAGTCGGAATACAAAGTAATGGCTCGAAAATCATTGCGTCAGCAATGTCAGCCAATTTAGCCACGGGATGCATAACCTTGCAGCTCAATTATCTCAGTCACTGATAAAATACGATTATGGTCGCAATTAAATCCTTAAAATCCACACGTGCTGATTACAATATGTATCACGTAATAGCGTAAATCTCGGCATTTGAATAAATCGTCCAAAGATAAAATTGAATCAACTATAATTTCACATGCGGAAAAAATACGTGGCATAAATGCATGGCTATTGTTAATTTAAATGATGATAATGCTTTTATCGTGCGTTTTCACATGCACATACATAAAAAAGATGTACAAAGATAATAACGTAATAATATAATAAATATTTCTGTATATATATAAGAATTGTTTTAAGATATACTAATGATTATTAAAGAGATAGATTCGTAAATAAAACGCTGCTCTCAAAAAAATCTGTAATACTTGCAGTTTTTACTTTAAATAATAAATTATAATGTGCATGTGGTCACACGAATGTGATTTCTGTATTCACCTCTATGAGATTGGATAAACGTCTTTCATCATTTATTCAATATAATTAAACTTCTCAAAAATTTCTTTCAATCAACATGGAAATTAAATCCAATATAATATTTTACGTCATATAAAAAAATATTAAAAAATTCGTCAAATTCATTAATTTACTCCGATCACCGATATACTTGCGGAGCGAAAGGACATCATCACGTGAAATGATCATTGTATAGCACGAATAATTTACAGATAGAAAAAGAGAAAAGTTGAAGAATTACATTCGAGATACATTCAATTGCACGTTTAGTTTATTAGCGGCGGGATCAAAGCGATGTCACAAAATTATCGGCGAGCGCGGGAAGTGAGCGTGACGTTTTATATATTCGGAACGATCGCGCCGGTCGAGGAGTAGCGGCGGGCAAAGACGATTAGGGGGCGGCAAGAGAAGAGACGTCGTGGCCAAGTCGAACAGCAGTAGCGTTAAGGCAGTCCGAGAGAATGGCTCGCGGCGCAGTACGCTGGAGCGTCCTGCTGGGCCTCGCGCTGGCCCTAATCGCGCCCTACACCGCTGCCCTGTCCAAAAACGATTTATATCAATACGCGGCACCGGGTTCCTTGGTCCTCGAAAGCGACCCGAACCGGATGCTGATATCCGCGGAGGCAATCCTCAAAACTCCTATCGTTTTCTACGATAAAATCTACAACTCCATATTCGTGAGTACCGATAGCGATTTTTTTCTTAGATATTGTAATTTCTTCAATGATGCAATTTTTCGATCGAATGCTTGTTCATATTAAAATAAATATTCAGATGGCAAAATATCTTTTGTGTTATGAATTTAAAGAATATAAATTTATATTATATTTATATAAATTTTTATTGATATTACTGATGTGTGTAGTGAAAAGAAGTCTTGTTCTTCATTCGTTAATATAGCGATAGCGAGAAATGTAAAAAAAGAATTACAAATTGAATTAACCCTGTAATAAATTAATTTTAATCTACCAATCATAATCAGCGTACGAACTAATTGCATACAAATATATCGAAAGAATAAAACAAGAATGTACATAATGGACGATTTGTCTTTTAAACAAATAAGAATGTAGAAGAAAAAATCTTTTTTCATAATTATCATATCTTAATTATAAGATATGAACACAATTCTTAATTTAATAATTACGTTATACGATATCATAATCTCTCTAAGATCGTATTCTGCCTCTTGCAAATGCAAATTTTTTAAGAAACAGAAAATTACTAAAATCACAGTAATAATGCTTACTTATAAACAAATATATAATTTAGATTAAAAATTTCATTACATATTAACACAAAATCTGCTATTTATATTTGCAAATATGTGGGTACGCAATGAAGTTATTATTAGATAGTCTGCTATTTTTGTATTTATGCTTGTGTAAACTGATCGTCAGTGGAAAACATCGTTCGAGAAAAACGCAAATATTCTTGATAACTTGTTGCAAATCTGTGTATTATGTGTATGTGAATAATATTTTTGCAACTATTATTTACAACTAGATAATTTTCTTAATATGATAAATCATTTTATTCTATTCTTACCTTGTATTAATTTGTTTTCTTTGCCATGATTCTCCAAGAAGCTTTGCTCCTAAAACATAAAATAAACTTGGTTAGTAAAAATTTTATAGAAAATCATTATTTGTCACAATTTTTTAAATTTATTATAATACAAAATTATAAGAACATCGCATTCCTTTCATTATAAATTAAAATTCCGTTGAATTAAAGTAAGAATAAAATAAAAACCAAAATTTGGTCGCCTGCTTATGTGTTTTGTTAATTTTAATGTTTTTTAAAAAACAATTTCATGATTATGTCAAATTTACAACTAAAAAAGATTCATCTGAATTCACCAAATTTATTAATAAGAAAGAACATTAAAAAATGCACAATGTCTATCTATCCTATTTCTTTCCATGAAACAAAAAGTGAAAAAATTTCTACGGACATTTCACAAATTCATTAATAAGAGGAGCAAGAATGATGTTACACACTTTACAGTATCTACTTGTCCTATCTTTCTTTACGAGGCTAGAAAAAGTTAGAAATTTTTTCTGGCCATCTCATAGATTAGAAAACTTAGCGTAGTTTCTCCACGTGACGAACTTCAATTTACGACCCGGTCTAGAAAAAGTTCCGAGACGGCGAGACGAGCGGCTAGGCAGTGCGGCCGGCGTAATTCTTCGGTTAATATCAATTTGTCGCGCGGTAGACAATGAGTCCCGCGCGCGCGTTTGGTCATTCTCTCAATTCGACTCGCGGTCTAATCCGGTCAACATCTTCTGGCATGACACGAATTCATTGCGCTCTTGCGATGACGAACGAGAGTGACTCTCTAGGCGGCACAATCGCGCTTAATTGCGACGGACGCGCTGCCGCGCTGCTCATCGCGTACAATTTACGAGAGCCTGTTAATTTGTATGAATGAACGAGCGAGAGCGGCGCGCGAACCGGAAGACGATGCAACGCCCATCCAGACGAGCCAAGACGCGATAAGATTCCGGTAGTGTTTGCACGCCGAAAGATCGGCCGTAGGCGAAAGCGTATTTCGAGGAAGTGCGCGTTGCAGGAACACAAGAGAGTGATCACAGAAGGTTCCTCCACAATTTGAAAAAGCTTCGAATATGTTAAAGAAATTAAAAAAAAAAAATAAAAAACATGTATTTTTTAAATTTAAACTATATAATTTTTTATGATTGCGGCGATTTTTCTAGCTTTGTACATTACATAGTAAAATATGATTGAAATTATAAAACATGTAAAAATAACTAAAAGCATTTCATAATCGTATATATATATTTATATTTTTGCGAAATATTCACTCAAATGGGTAAATATGACGAAATAGCTTCTAAAACTTGTCTGTTTGCTTAAACATCCATTAGGATGTCTCTTATTTTAAGCTATTCTACGACGTATCCGAAGGCCATCAAAAACGCAGAGACAATTCCGGCCGTTTTCTTGTTAGCT
This sequence comes from Formica exsecta, assembly GCF_003651465.1. Lineage (NCBI taxonomy): Eukaryota > Metazoa > Arthropoda > Insecta > Hymenoptera > Formicidae > Formica > Formica exsecta. The sequence goes on along the minus strand of NW_021849885.1, from coordinate 165,925 downwards.
ACGAGAAAGATATTTAAGTCTTGATATACGCACTTGAGTCATCGCGCAAACACAGACAGCAGAATGATTAAATAACCGTAGAAACCGGCAACGATTAGAAAAGTCCGCAGGACACGTGTGATCTAACTTTTCCGCGAATCATTGTACTACTGCGGAGGCGGCGAATATGAATGAACATTAATTATGGGCTAATCTCGCGCAGATTAAAGCGAAGGATTCATCTCCCCGAAGCAATTTATTGCGAATCAAGGTGCATGAGCTCATGCGTGGAAGCGTTTATGCATTACGCCTCCGCGTAGAGCGAACCAATGTTATCAACATTTTCTCGAGTGGAAAATAGTTTTCCTATTGAGACTATACAACCTTGACTAACAGCATGGAGTATCTTTAATAAACTATGATCAATCTACATACATATATATCTAAAAGAATACTATCTCCATGAAATATTTAAAAATATATGTGTGTGTATGAGTAAATATCAAAATATATGATTATATCTGCTATTAAAATGTATGAAGAATTAACTGTATGTTTTTTTTTTTAAATTCATGACAAGATTACATGTTGGCAAAGCAATTTAGTGATAATATTCTATATATTCCATTTTATTTTACATTTTATAATATTCCATTTCAAGCAAGATTATACGCGATAGGAGCTTTTAAAATTCAATACCAAAATTCATTTTCGGATTGGGTATGACTTTCGCAGTCGCCGTTGTCAAAGCATGGCATTAGAGCCATGATCCGCCGTGATCCGTTCCATTCATCGTGTTCCGTCAATAATTCAAGCGTCCGCAAAATCATCGTCGCATTATTGATGACGTGCGTACGTGCGCCTCGCTTAGGGACGCGCGTCGAGTCGAATCACACGCAGAAACTCGGCCGGCTAGTCAGCCGGACGGGCGTAAAGTATAATGATGGATAATTGTGAGAGACTAGACGGATTAAGAGCCTAGAATGGGAGATTCGATTTTGCAGGTATTGCAACAATAAGGGTACCATAAGCGTATCTTTTTATATTACTGTAACACACGTGCAATATAAGCGCGCAGCATAGCATTACATGCATTTTTCGTATATCGAAAGATAGAACCCAAGAATTCAAAAAATTCACGATGTTATTCTTCCCTTTTTCAACGTAAAAATAAAAGCTAAGCGCCATAAATATGACAGAAAAAAAACCGATTTTTAATTTAGAACCTAATATGTGTTCAAATTGTATCTAATTATATGTTTTTGACGTACATATATTTATTTTAAATGGCTTTGTAGTCTCAATTTATTTATTGTTATCCAAAAAAAGAATGTTATAATAATCTATATATATTTAAGAGTATACTAATAGAAATAAAAAATTATAATCACTGCACTATTCTGCAAACAAATACACATTCACTTGGCTATATCGATCGTAAGAGACGCGATTTAATATCACGAGATTACAAATATGTAAATACCTGCCATTAATCTTGATAACTTTTCACATTAGTTAAGTTGCACGAGAGGAAAAATCATACTGATGTGTTTTCTGCACCTGTGTCTTTATGAGAGCCGTACACGTTGTAAAAATATTCACGCGGTCCATAAAACTAACATTATTTAATTCTTTGTAAAAATATCACATTAAAAATAAATTTTATACCTCTGTATTATTCTCTTCATAATGAAAAAAACTTCTCTTGCTATACTCAATCAAGTGCTCGCATCAAGATAGAGTGTAATACGACAGCCAGTCTGCGATGCAACCGCTGTATGCAATTAGCTTTTTCCCACATTATTTAGTGGAAGATTAGTGGGAGGAATTGCGAAATTCCGCTCGCGATTCTTCTGGATCGACCATGTTGTCGGCTTCGTCATCGCCGGTAAAGTTCAATTAGACTCGGCACGAAATTCTCAATTAATTTCATTATCGTTTCTTCCGTTTCTCCGAGTTTCCTTTCTACCAACTTCCGATATTGCCACATATCTTGTCATAACCTTGTAATTATCCATAGCTATGAAAATTCAATGTTTGTGGTTTCGTAAAAGAGCTGCTATACTCGTTTTTTACGAATATAATTTCAGTTTTCGCTCGCCTTTCTCAACTTGGCGCGCATGTTTAGTAGGCAGACAGACATCTTTGTAGGCGTGCAATTTGTTGGAAATGTCGAGGAAAGCGAGCATGCCATGTAAAACTAGACAAGTGTAATTCAAGCACGCAGAGACTTCCGCATGCAAACGCAAAAGCAGACGGCAGCGAACTAATTGACGAGAATTTTGCTTCATGCGTTATAACAGAAATTATGTACGAATTTAGAAATTTCACAAAAGTTTCGTCAGTTTCATAAATCATTCAAAAATAATATAATATAATCCAACAATAATCAGCGGTTTACTGCACTATTTTTTGCAAAGTATTCTGCAAAATATTTTTCTCATATATAAATTCAGATATATAAAAAAGAATCTCTTAAAAAAAATTATTTCCGCCGGCTACTTCGTGTGTAACAAGTCATAGATACGTATTTCAAAATAGAATTTTAGATAATTTATCAGCAGAACAAACTGTACGCATAACTTCTTAAAATGGTTATCTACCCTAAAAAAGATCGGAACAACCTTTTGCTTTTTAAAAACTTATTAATAGAAAATTAGTAATTTCTCATAATTTATATCATTAATAAAAATAAAAAAGATAAAAGTTGAAATAGATTTATACAAAAAGAAATGCCCGAAAAGAACTTGTGCATCAGGCGATTCAAGAGAGCTAGTTCCGACATTCCAATAGAGCGCTTCCTCGGTGGACTCTTAGTGCATTATCATTATTATGCAGGCCCAGGTCAGTGACAAATCGCGATTGGCATAGATGTATATCGCGACGTATCCACGAACGAAGACGGTCTACTTAGAGGACCTGCCTACACAACAATCATCTTCATTTCGTCGTTTATCGTCGACGATTCGTAGTCATCAAAATGATTGCGACCGATTGCGCGATCGCGTTAGCGCGTGCGGCATGCGTTACCGAAACCATCACCGCACCATCTCTCTCGCCGTCATCGTTGATTCGCAGCTGCTACTATGTTACGACAATTGCGCGTGCACCAAGATTAGCGGCTAACATCGAAGTCCCGCGATTAGCATACGAATTCGACGCATTCATCCCGAGATACTGCGCGAATGAGGCGTTCAACAGCGCTTATGTATCATCGAAATGCACCATGGAAATTCATTTTAACGAATGGTAGATAATGGAAATATTTTCGATCACAAGTTGTTATGGAAATCACAAATTATTCTGCATTTTTTCTCGCAGATAATACGTGCCGTGACAAATCAGCTGTTTTCGACAATAAATTCTTTACCAAAAATGGAAAATCTATAAATAACGCATTCTAATTATAAGTCACATTTCTTTGTCTCGTTTTGAGATAATATAATTTATAGCCTCTATGCTATATCATTTCATAATTGGTAACATGATTTTTTATATATTTGTATGTACTATACAATATACACAATAAATAAATAAATATCAGACAAAAATTTTCAAACATTCGTAAAAAATTGTAAAATAATATAACTTTAAGAAAATGAAAAGTAAAATATAATTAAAAAACTTAAGTTTAAAACATTATAAAGTAATTGTAATTATTAACCTGCAACTTTAATAAAATGTTGTCAATATTTTATCTCAATGATATACATATATAGCAAAAAATATGTATACAATACATATCAATTACGAGATGATTCCCGATAGAAACTTAAGTTTAAAACATTATAAAGTAATTGTAATTATTAACCTGCAACTTTAATAAAATGTTGTCAATATTTTATCTCAATGATATACATATATAGCAAAAAATATGTATACAATACATATCAATTACGAGATGATTCCCGATAGAGAAAAAAAAAAAAAGAATCGAGTGATTTTCTCAGTAAAAAGTTCCGCATTCGATATTGAAATATTCGTCGATGTGAGAACCGATCTCAAATTATTTCTGTTGAAACACTAGAACGTTATCGACGGTATCAGGAAGAGAGACGGCAGCCAGCACGGATTCCTCCTATTACTTCCACAAGCCATATTATCTATTTCCACCGTTTTCTCCCGCTATTCACCACATGTGTGTGCGTGTGTGTCATCGGCTCGGCTCTGACCTACGACCTCGGAGATAGCCTCGGCGGTGATAGCGGACCGAACTTTCCCACTAGCTGACTTACGCGAATGTCAAAATGTCCGATCATATAGACAGGCTTCGATGAGACTATCAATACTGGTTTGACATCTCCAGGCATCGATTATTGGACGCCTCGATGACCGATACTGATTATCGGTCTATAAACTCGTATATATATGTATAACGGGATGAATATTGATTGGATATTGAAAATTGGAAGACTTCTGTTTGTTTGCTAATTGCAATCGTATTTAATATGCGGAAACGAGCAAATAGTATTCTGATAACTATAAAAAAATTTAAGAGACTATCTAATAGATCCATCACATATAAAAATAATATTTGCTTTCCTCTCTAAATGTAATTAAAATGATATTGATACAATTAATGAATATATGGATTAATTGATGTATGTCACTCTCTAACTAAATTTTTTAGTAAATTTTTTTTTGGCATGAATAAACAAAATCTAATTTATTCAGTATACTTTCTCAAATATTTTTAACAATAATAAATTTAATATGCGACATATTTTATAAAGAATTGTTTAATGCAATAAATAGAATTTACTTTTGTAAAAAAATTGTATTATAAAGATAATGTTAGAGTAAAATATAGTCAAAGGATCTAATTCATATCTTTAAATAGAAATAATAAATAACTACCTTGCTGCAAAACAAAATTATAAAACAAGTCTAATGCCAGAATAATGCCGCAATAGGGTTTATTACTTTGTCGCCCTAATTCGTGTCAATTCACTTGAATCGGGTCGCTTGTTAACGGTGCGCGCGACTTGAGAGAACATTAAATTCGATGCGGCGCCCGTGATATTAACCTCACGTGAAAACAATATGGGTCACTTGAGCAAACGGACATTCCAACTTGGACTTTGAATGGCGCATAAGAATTAACGTTCATGAATCAGAACGTGAGAATGAAACACGAAACCATACCGGACAGATGTAAAAATTCGTAAGAAATATTAAGCAAATGGAAATTTCTGCATTTCACACTGTTTTGAAAACTTATAGAAATATTCCATTATTTATAAATTCATTATTCTCCAATAATCTATTCTTAAAAAATCAAAAATTGATATATATATATAATAACACAAAAAAAATCTCGTAAAAGTTTCAAACTTTCGTTAAAAATAAACTATATAGCAAAACAATAGAATATACAATATCAACTGAAATTAACTGTCTTAACTCCAAGATTAATTAATATTGAAACGTGAGTAGTGTGAGTAGTGTGAGAACCACGCTAATCATTTCTTCTCAGCGCAATATTTAGGACGGTTGCACCGCTCTTTCGAGGAGTTTTAATTTTGTCTCCTTAATGACAAGCCGCTTCTTACGGAGAAACAGCTGCGGCCCGACACTGCACGAAGAGTGCATCGTGTCGAATATGAAGTAAGAGGCACGTTTGGCGCACTTCGTTTTAGCCAATTGACGAAATAAGTCAGCGGCCCCAGAAAGCATAACACGACCGCGTTGACTGCTTCTTTCCGCTTTGAAATAGTACCAAAGAATAATGAAGAATAATTAGAGTTTTACTTTTTGGAGATTAAACAAAGTTTTGCAATATAGAGAAATAATGTAAGATAATAGACTCATAGACAATAGAGAGATATAAATTACATTTAAATATCTTATATAATACAAAGATATAATTGATATATTTTTTTTTTTATTTTTAAAAGATTATATTGGGTTGAACAGAAAGTTCGTTCCGTTTTTTACTAAGAGATGAAGACCGAAAAAATGGCACAAACTTTTCGTTCAACCAATACAATAACTTTGTATTTGTAAAAATGTAAAAAATAACCGTGATTTCAGAGGTTTTTGGGCGCTAACTTTTTAAGGAAACATTTTTCGACCCATGTTTATAGGAAACTTTTGTTCGGAATTGAATTATCTTTCAAATGAGATCAAAGTGATTGTAGTTAACTCCATAGGTTTTGAAATAAACCAATTAATAACCAATTTCAAATATACTGAAAAGTGTTTTTTCAATAATATCCTGCAAATACATTTTGTCGATTTCACCGGTGATTCCTTTGTAAAGATCGCAATCTTGGCGAGATCATCGTGATTCTTTCGCAAGCTTCCGCGAACACAACATCGTCTTCTCAACGATCGCGCGTCGTTGGGTGAATGACTCCTCGATGATAGGCGCTCGCTCATTAACGTGCATGCGTATCGCGCGACTCGCGGTCAAACCAACGCAGGGTGCGGGCCTCACCCCTCTCTCTCTCCTAATTATGTCATTGTCGGATTTCTCGCTGACAGCTCGTGCCGACGATTTACCTGCTGACCCGCTGACGCCGACCAACCTTCTACCATGCGTGCATCACTAGACGGGATCTAATTTACTGACGCGTGCCGGCTGCGAGTGCGACTCTTGGCATCGAAATTAACGTAAATAATCCCGCTGCGACTAGATCAATGCACTTTGCGATCGAGAAATTCGCAGAAATTCAGAGAAAACGCGACAAACTGTACACATTTTTCGAGCGCTGCTTTAAAGAGAAAAATGCTACAACATCAATTAATTAATAAAAGCTGTAAAGCTGCATTGATAGAAGGATTAACATACATTTATTAACTTTAATGCTATATGAATATTTGTCAGACTATAATAAGTTTTGAATATGTAAAAAGTTGATTGAACGCTGTCGAATTAATTTCTCATCTCAATGTTTTCAGTATAAATAAAATCTGAGTATTTAATCGTGCTCTTATCGAGCGTGTGTAAATAAATGAAACCTTTGAAAACTTCTCTCTCTTCGCATTTTCTCTTTCTACAAATTCCCTTTATCATTTCTCTCTGTAAATGATCTAATTCTCCAATACTTCCGAACTCTCGTTAAACGTGAAATTGAAGTCGGACATAGTTACAGATCGTGTCGGTTAATGAACGTCAAAGCTGGAAAATCGGTTTCAGGTAAATGGAAATGGCGTTCTTTCATTTGCGAGGGCAATGCAAAGATTCTTCAACATCGCGTTCCCTCTTGACGATCCAGTAATCGCGCCTCTCTACACACATGTCGACACAAGAGGTTCGGGAACGGTTTATTTTAGCGAAACCGATTCTCCCGAGATTCTCGCTAGAGCCGGAGGATTGGTTCGAAGCACTTTCAAGAACGCCGTCGACTTTGTACCTACGCATGTGTTTTTGACTACCTGGGTGGATGTTGGTTATTACAACGAGCGTAACGATAAGGTAAGTTGTTCGCACATTTTGAACAAATTTTGACAGTATTTTCTCTTTCTCCCTTTGTTGTATTTAATATTAAACCTCTCTTCACTAACACAAGAAAAATAAAAAATTAATAAACATGTAATAAGCTTTCCAAGTATGTGAGCATTCATCGAGTCTCGCCTTTCAGGTGAATACTTATCAAGTCGCTATATCATCCAACGGTTCGCATTCCTTTGTTGAACTGCTATACCCGGAAAATGGTATACAGTGGATTCAGGGTGAATCGCATCCCAGCGGGCTCCCGGATGCCAAGGCGCAGGCAGGATTCATGAGCGAGGGCAAAATGTATACCCTGAGGGGCTCGGGCACCGACCAAATTCAGAATGTCGACAAGTGAGTAATGGGGAGAGCAAGGCGCCGGCTATATTCACATACGACGTATTCATGGATTTTTGTAATTGTTTTCAGGTGGTCGAATGTAAATAGGCCTGGTCAGTGGCTGTTTCGAGTCGGTCCCATCGACGAAGGCGAAAATATAAAGGTTCCCGACAATATCGAAGGTAATACGAAAAAATTCTAAGTAATCATATAATATAAAAAAAATATTTAAAAAATATACAATACTCTTATTTATAAAAAAAAAAAATATTGAAAACATTATATACGTTTATATAACGAAACTAAAGATGATTTTATTTTCTATCTCACGAATATATTGTAACTTGTGTAAATTATGCGCGCAAATTAAATATTACTCTTGCATCTCATGACGTTGATTATAACTAATAAACGCTCTTTAGACACTATGACTATGCATCAAGCGGCCAGCTGCAGGACCGGCGCCACTACTTGTCATAGCAAAGCGACCTGCATCGATTACGAGATCGGATTCTGCTGCAGCTGCAAGCAGGGCTATTTCGGCAACGGAAAATCCTGCCAGCCAAACGGTGAGTTATTTATCAATGGCAATTGTGTCGAAAACTCGCGTTGCGAGATAAGTTCGAGCTAATGGCATGCAAACGCGGCCTTTGAAGTATTCTCGAAACGGGGATAAAGAAGGAATCTTTCAACGTTCCCCTCTGAACTCCCGACGACGCTCCGTCTAACGCGAACAAAGATACGCAGAAGTCGTCTCGCGTAGGACAAATAGATGCATCGCAGTAAGTAGCTGCGTTTGCTCGAGTGCGCTCTCTGATCTATTCATAGTTTACGAGACTGATTCTTACGACTTCCACGGTAACATCGTAAAGACAGCAATATACCTGGAAATGACCCGCGCGGTTCTTTGATGATCGCGTCGCGACTGTGCGCGTTGAAGTATCCCTACCAATAATTGCATAAAAAAAAGATACGACGCTTTTTTAAGAAATGCAGAAAACCGGTATTGTATCTCTCAAAATGCTATTTTGTCATTGATTTAACGATCGTGTAAGAATATAAATAAATAATTGTGTGTATAATATTTCTAAAAAATAAATATCTTGTACACACAAGAAAAATCGATTAAGCAACAATAATCATAAACTTCGTTAATGATAGAAAATTAATTTAAAATTAATAAAAATTAAATAAAGATTTAAAAATATGATGGCATTTTTACCGAAAATAATTTTTAGACGTGCCTCTTCGTGTTATTGGCCGAATATCTGGTACGCTCAACGGCGTGGAATTTCCGTCAAGAGATCTTCAATGTTACGTACAAACCAAAGATGGACGAACATATACTGCTTTGTCGAGAGTACCTCAAGAAATCGGAGCTAGTTTTCAACTTCTAGGCAATTTGGGCGGCGTGATCGGTTGGCTATTCGCGAAACCGGTTAGTGATACTGAAAACGGATACGAACTTACAGGCAAGTAACTTTATATTACGAAATCTTCAAAAATCAATTTTGATCGGATATAATATCCTAACACGTTTTGATCTCTTCATTTATTTAGAGAGAGATAGATAGAGAGAGGCAGAGAAAAAGAGAGGAGCGTACGTTATATATATTTTTAAACGAATTAATAATTAAAAGAGATATCTATTATATTGCATATATTAACGATACTGAGAAAAGCAATAAGCAACTTTACGTGAAATTTCCCTTAAAAAAAAATTGAAAGAAAAAGATCTCTAACAAACACGAACATTTCGGTATTGCATTATATTAATTTATGAGATTTATAAAATTTACAAGATTGTCAAACGCGATAGTGTTTACGAATAAACAGTTATTTATATGAGCGTGTTCCACGCACAGGTGGTTTATTTAATCACACGGCGGAGCTAGTCTTCCCATCAACCGGCGACAAAGTGACGATACGCAGCAATTATCTCGGATTGGACGTCTTCGGTCAACTAAAGATGGAAGCGGACATCGAAGGTACGGTGCCGCATCTCGAAAGGGACACCAAAGTGGACTATGGTGATTACGACGAGCTCTACACTCGCGCCCAACCGGGGTTAATCCGTGCTCAAAGCGAGCGTACTTGCAAACTACTACACGGTAGCGGAGACGAGCGAGAAATCGCCTTCACGTTGGATCAAATAATTAGCTATCAGGAATGTCCGTACGGTATCTTCGATCCCGAAGATGACACGACCAGATTAAAGTTTTTCAGAGGCATCACTACTTACGAGGCCACCGAGGGTATCATACGATTTGCCGTCAACACCAAGGTAACGCCTCTTGAGGAAGAGGATCCGTGTATTCAAGGACGACAGACTTGCGGTGATCACAGCTCCTGCGTGGTCGATGGGGATAGTTTCAAATGTATATGCAATGCAGGGTAAATATCAATTTTTTTTTTATAAGATTAATTTATAAAAAAAATCTTAATATCGTAGATATTCGAAAAAAGGTCTGTTTTTGAATATGTGTGATATATCTTCGTAAAAATATATTATCTCAATCTTAGCGTCAATGTATGCGCATTACATTATAATTCTTTAACTAAATATCAATGATACTACATTTATTATATTGCTCGTTACGAAGGTATCAGTATCTATACGAGGAGGATGGCAGTGCGATTTGCGTAGACGTGAACGAATGCACGGCCGGTAATCACATGTGTTCTCTGGACGCTCAATGCGTTAATCAAGAAGGCAGCTATACGTGTCAATGCAGAACTGGTTTTACTGGAGATGGTCGAGTTTGTGAAAGTAACTGCATTTGTATCATAATAAATTATTATATCTTAAAATCACAATTACCATACTCTGGTAACATTTCAATGTCGATCAAATTCTTACTGCTGATAGCGACAAAAATAATTTTAACATCTGATAATACTTTCGGTTAAATTCTATTTTAAAATTAATTCCAATTTTGAAGATATTTAAAAATATATTTCGAGAATAAAATATTCGTATGTAAAATATTAAATTAAAATAATATTCATATCTCTCAGTTTACAGCTATTTAATACGCGCTCAATAGTATCTAATTTTATATTCGAAAAATTTATTTATCCATAATGCAGGTTTGCCATCTTGCGAGGATATTCGCTGCGGGGATTATGAACAATGTGGAATGATCAGAGGTGCACCTACATGTGTCTGTATACCTGGTTTCGAAGAAACAGATCAAGGCTGTTATCCCGCTCAGCATGGTAAAATGTTTTCCAGATATAATAGTCTGGCAAAAAAAAACTGTTGATCATCATATTTTTGTTGACAAAGACGAAAACTACTTTTACAGTATCCTGTAACGAGGAGGATAACTGTTCGTCTTACGGGCTTTGCAGTTTTGACGGAAATAGGAAGAAGCACGTTTGCGTGTGTATGCCAGGTTACGTCGGTGAGTGGAGAGCTCAAGAAAAAATCTTTGCCTACTGTTAACAACTTAAAAAAATTTTTGAAAATGTAAAAAATATATACAAAAATCCTGCAAAATATATACGCTAATCACTAGGAATTCATATAAGTACACAAATCATTAATACCGTAAAATAATATTTTAGCGCAAGCTAAAAAACTTATCTGAATCTACATCCATTTGACAGTTCATAAGAGATGTTCACCTTTAATGCCTTTGGTTTCTCATAATTTCAATTACGTGCTGGTACCTCTTATATAATTCTTTATTCATAAGGCTATTATGTATTTCAATTTTAATGTCTTTTAAGACAATTTGACAAATAAAGTAATTAAATTAAAATTGCAAATTGAATATCTATCGCACGATAAAGCGACGAGTGATACTTTAAATACACATGACCACAATGCAATATGTAAAATGTTTTCTCGTATTTACATATGCGATTATTTACAGGTGATGGATACACGTGTTATTCCGAGTCCGATATCACCACCACAACAGACGAACCGCCGCAACCGCAATGTCTGATGCAAGTGTGTTGGTGTCCAAGCGGCTGGAAATTCCGCAACCATGCCTGCGTAAGGCAAGAGGGAGAATCCACGACAGTTGACTATCGAGACTGTAAGTTGCACGAAAAATAATAATCGGTATATCATATGACGGTTTTTGTGAAACGTGAAAGTTTTTAGCACGGATTAGATCGATGCAATTTCTCTTCGTTATTCGAATATGCATCATAGCATGCTATTGCACCTATGCATCATAGCATGTTTTGCATTGAGGGATTCTACGTATCGATAATTATTTGATTGCACAATAATAATTAATTGAGTATTAGTATAATTCTTTCTATTGAAATGTGATTGTATCATCGATTGAAGATCCTCGGAAAAAAGTAGGAATAGATCAACAGAATAAATACATTATAAAATACACTAAATTCCATTTTATTCAATTATACTAAAATATAGTTACGCCAGTGCAATAGACGTTAATAGTTTCATATCGTTATAAATTCAAATTATGACAATGTTTGTCAATGGAAGCATCACATTCAAATTTCTCCGAGGATCAATTAGATGCAAAAATTAAAACAATTTGATCAACAATTACTTACACAACAAATAATTGCATGTGAATAAATTAACATGAATAAGTTGAATTCTCCCCGCGATGCGACGATAATCAATATTTAATAACGAGCGAGATTACGATCGTTAACGCGACGAACATCGTTCGTCGATGCATAATGCGTTTTAGTATCGGCACATCCGATCCCGGAATGCTTCGACGACGTCTGTATATGTCCCATGGGATACGATTACGTCCATTTGGAACGAATTTGCGTTCCGCTGCCAGGATACCAACACGACACGATGGGTCCATCAGGATCTAACCGTACGACGCATTCACTGCTTGGCTTTAAGCTATTTATGTTCATTAATGAGTATTAAGCCTCTCTGCATACCTTTCTCTTTAACGAGCTCGTGGCGATGACGCATGCTGCTTTTATTTCCGTACTACTTTTTTAATTCCATTATATTGTGCGATATATATCTCTTATCTCACTAATTAATCAAAATGCTTGCGGGCTCGCAAATTGTGCGAGAATTAAAGTAACGTTTTTATAACAAAAACGAAATTGCAAATGATATAATGACATGTGTTAACAACAATCCCGTTTTACGAAGCTCGATGTGAATCGCGTGAAAATTTGCGAACTCACATCCCAGGTGTTTCGAAGGGCGGAAAAGGGCGAGCGAGAAAAAAACTTCTTCTACAAATAAGTGTACTCGAAGTTTTGTTATCTTCCAAGTCCTTAAACTCACTTTCAGAAACTTGCGACGCGCAACCTCTTAGTGAATAGTACGACGGAAGATTATCTCGGAAAATTAGGAAAGATGTCTGCAGCGCATGGCAGTTCCCTTAAAAAGGAACTACAAGATCAAAATATTCAAACGTGACTAAAATATTGCATATATAATTTCATTAAACTACATATTTTTTAATATTTATGTTGTAAGTAATACAGTAATATATTTCATGTTGAAATATTCATGTTACATACGAACATAAAATACGAAATAATTTATGTGATTTCAAGACAAATACTTATTTCGCTCAGAATATATTTTTGATGTTTATTCGAGATGCTTCAAGCTACATATAAAAATAGGTTTTGACATTCTGATGATAGCGATAAAAACTAATGCATCAACTTTAATATTCTCTGAACGATATTTTCTCTCAAAACTTTCATCTCACGCAATGCTGCGTTCACGAGATCAATTCTTCGCAAAGACACGAAATAAAAATAGCATGTCCCAAATAGCTGACATATCTGTCGACGAATTCAGAGAATATCGAGGCATCTTGCGAACGACTAGTAGAAAAATTGTTCAGTAATTAACTCGTAACTCTTTATCGATCAAGACGCGTTCATAACATCGCGAAATCTAGCCATTTCCATTAAATTTTTCGGTCTCGCTATCGGAATAACCAGCTATCGTCGCCGCTTGCCGTGCAATGTATCATAATCGCGCACACGCTTGTGTCCAGTATCTTGCAACGTGGTGAACAGGTGTCATCCCTACGCGCAATGCATCTACGTGACGAACACCGGCGACTACGAGTGCCGCTGCAATCCGGGATACGAGGGCGATGGTATGGAATGCACCAAGACAGGTAAAATGCATCTTGCTTTTGCATTTAGCAAGTTAATCAATAAACAACAACCAAATATTGTGTTAGAAAGCGCACTTTAAACACTCTGATATATATCATATGACATATAATTATATCATTTTTATTATTATATATATCATTTTTTAAAATTATTATTACACATGAATACTCGTAAAATATACTTTTACAAATAGAAAAATAAAAAGAATCTAAATCGCAATGCTTTTCTTTCAGTTTATGAATTGTTCATAAAATTCAAAATTAATACCTTGTTTCTCGAAACATTATAGTACGCTTTCCGATGCTCCTGCATTCAATAATTATATTTTTCCCGAGGAAAAAGTCTAAATCATAAAAGGAGTACGGAGGTATGTTAATAATAATACAACGGTACGATTTTTTTTTTTTTTCTTCTTCGCGCAGAGATATCCTGCTTGGAAGTGGACATCTGCGACCCCAATGCGTCTTGTCAGCACGAGGAACCGCTAGCAAAGTGCGTGTGCAATCCAGGATATGAAGGCGATGGAACAACATGCAGTCCTATCGGTGCTTTCATTATCCTTATATTTTTTTTTAATTTTTGTTTCACTCGTTCCGCGCACGACGCGCTTCGGAATGTCAATGCAATCTTTTCTTTTTTTCTTTCGACAATTTCCACTGGCACGCATATCGCCTCTTTTACATTTCGCATTATCATGTAAATTGAGAAACCACACACGATCATGAGGTTTGAACTTTCAGTTTGATTAGTAATTATTTCAGATAATATCAAAATCTCTCTCATACGTTGTCTTTTATATCGCGCTGTAAACTGCATAATACGAATCGAGAAATGCGCCAAACTGATATTTTCTCTGGTAACTTTCTTGTATTTTAGATGAGTGCAACAACAATTCCGAGTGCGAAGAGAATGAACGATGCACCTACCATCCCGTCAGCTCGCGCTACGAATGTACCTGCAACCCCGGATTTAGCTTAGTGGACGACCGATGCGTGCTATCAGATTGCTCGACGAATCCTTCTCAATGCCACGTCAACGCGCAGTGCGTGTCGTCCGGCGACGGTGGCTATAAATGCGTCTGCATAAGCGGCTATCACGGCGACGGTATGCGCCAATGCGTGGAGGATCATATCGGCTGTAACGTTTTGAATAACTGCGGCCGAAACGCAGTTTGCGGATACAATCAAACATCCGCGAATTTCGCCTGCATTTGTCAACCGGTGCGTACAGATGCGTATCACACGTCGCATTATATAGGATAATCAATTTTGTTATCATCGCACGTCGTACACTCGTACGTGCTACATTATGTCGAATACTACGTGAATACGTAGCGCGTACACTGCTGCTTATCAAGTCAGTTTTAAATACTAATAATTAAAAATTAGCAAAATCTGACGTACGGTTATCTGCTCAAGAGAGAGAAAGAGAGAAAGAGAGAAAGAGCAAAATAAACTTATGAATAACTGAACAAATACTTAAAAATTTTATATGATCATAAAGCAAGGTTTTTGGCAATATTATACTGTTTCTCTTGCCGTAGCTCATTTATAATGTAATCTTGCCGCCTTTAGGGTTACTACGGTGACGGTTTCACGTGCCTTCCACACACTTCGTGCAGACGCGACCCTAGCCTCTGCTCTCCGGACGCAGCATGCGTGTCGGCCGGTGAAAATCAATTTGCTTGCGTTTGCAACGAGGATTATATCGGCGATGGCGTAAACTGTAAGCGCCGGCCGAGGCACGACTCCAACTTTTTACTGGTAAACCAAGGAATGGCCACGCATCGGATACCATTCGTGCCTACGCAACAGAATCCAGGAAATCCTATCTACATAGTTTACACGCAAATGGCGATCGCCCTAGATATCGATTGCCTCGACGGCAAAGCTTACTCCAGTGATATTACTGGTAATTGCTCGTTTGTATTCAAAAGTCGATTTGCGCCGAGTTTACCAATAACATGCGTTAAAAATCAGTCTAGATTTTCATAATTGTTATTTCACAAAATAATACTACTTCTATTTTTAATAAAGAATCTAAAATTCTATTATATTTTATAATAAATGCGACAAATTGATTTTTTCTTATTGATATATTTTTTAATTGTCGACGTATTAAGAAAATAATTAAAAACGACGATAGAAAAACAAGATATTTTTTGCAATGAATAAAATCGCAATCCATCTACTGCAGGTAACAGAATAGTCGAACTATCTTACAACGGATCAATGGCACAAACATTTATTCCGAAAGTTAGCAGTCCCGAGGGATTGTCGGTCGATTGGGTCTCAAGAAACATCTTCTGGACCGATTCAGGCAAGACGACCGTCGAGGTTGCCAGTCTTGTAACAAAGAAACGCAAAGTCCTCGTTTCCGATGGACTGGTCAATCCAAGGGGAATAGCTGTTCATCCATATCGGGGGTAAGAATATATAAAAGCACAGAGAAAATCTATTTGCAAAACTTTTCAGTTCCGCGTACTTCAAAATCCTCTTCGATCTTACTGCAGTCATTCCTACATACATTATTTACACAATAACGACGATACAATTTCTTCGAGTTTCTGATTGTGAATTATTTTTTGCTGCATATTTAGAAAACACTAACTTTCTCGTATTTTCTTTTGTGTCTACAGATTCTCTTAAACAATCTCAAATTAATTTTCATTAATAAAAATAGCAAAACGCGATAAAATAATCTATATTTCAATTATTAAATTGTAAGATTATTGATGTAATTTTGTAAAGTTATTTGAATTTTTACAAAGAATATTTTTGTTTTAGGAAAATATTTTGGTCTGATTGGAATCGCGCCTCTCCAAAATTGGAGTGGGCTAATGAAGATGGTACAGACCGAGCAATCTTCCTTCAGGGTGATTACGTTAAGCTGCCAAATTCATTAAGTATTGATTGGTCGACAGATGAGCTCTGTTGGGCCGATGCTGGGACGTTTACGATAAGTAAATATAGATTTTAATCACGTGAACACATCAAAATAGCATTTTCATTAATCTTAAGCAAGAAAATGTCCAATGACGCAATATTTTATTACTGCAAAGCTGGTTATTCTAACAATAAATAATCTGACAATAATCTCTTGTTCTTAGGTTGTATCGAAATAGATAGCAAGAAGGTCAACATCGTCGCGAATGAACTTACTTATCCGTTCGGCTTGGCAATATCTCAAAATTATTACTATTGGACTGACTGGAAAACGTAAGACAATAAAGCATTCACGACAATCTACAGAAGCGATATAAAATTCCAAAGCTTTTATATATTACCCTACTTACATTGCAGAAACAAGATCGAAGTCGGCATGAAAACTAATGGCGAAAAACGCACACCGTTATCTGTTCCGCCAGGTGGAAGCGGAAAACTATATGGCATTGTGGTCGTTCCTGAGTCATGCCCCAGAAGTAAATTTCATCTCCATGAATACATTTCTTGATATAAATTTTACTAATTAAATTTTGCCAAAAATAGAATTAGCAAAACTTGTGAATGTTCATTATCTCTAAAAATAAATTCTGGGAATTTAATATATCGTCCAAAATTTCAATTAATATTTATGATTTAATATTTATTTGTTCGTGCAGTAACCAACGTATGCCAATACGATAATGGAAGGTGTAACAAGGATCAGCTATGTCTACCGGACGGCCAGGGCGGCAGGACGTGTGCGTGCGCAGACGATGCGAAAGAATCTTGCACCGACTCCCGTTATCCGTCTTAAATCCGTCCTCAATCTCTTACAGAAAAGAAGTAACGCAAAATCTTGTCTCGCGCTCGATATTAGCCGATAAGAAAGTCTCGCGCACTGTCGCTCAACATCGAACTATGATCATAAGTAACCACTAGATCAAGTGTAAATTGTGACATTAATCTTAATATTGATTAGTCTTATCGACATCCTCAAATAACATTTACTTTTGTATCTATCAGTCGCGATGCACGAACTGTACTGCGATTTGATCTTATTTAATAAAAGTGAAGGAAGCGAGCGATGCTTTACAACGTAATATTGATACGACTAATCATTTCCATCATTTCCTTCTTTTGAACTTATTCGCCTGATTAGTTTTATAATTAAATACAAAAAAGAAAAGCTCCCGAAAGAGATCTCTTATATAAAACTGCTCTACGAAGATTGAAAATTATTAGTATCATTGCGCAGTGAGAAATGAAATCCGATTAGCTACAATTACCGTATAATTTCAACCACTTTATTTCCCACATATAATATTAATGAGTTTATATAACGTTCTTAAGTAACTTTGATATTGCTATTTGCAAGAAATATGTGGAAGAAGAACAAAAACTAAATGTAAGTATAATTTTTCTTCTTAAGCCAAGTATAATTTTTCTACTTGCCGGTTGAAAATCCGCTCATCTTTTTTTTTTCTTGAAAATTTTTGCGTGATATGATAAGTTAGCATTCTCATAAGAATAGCCTATTATGTAAAAACATATTGTTCTCTTAGAAAGATGGAAGATATATATTTATTTGTTTTTTTAACACAAGATCTTGAAAAATAAAATATAGTCTCTAACATTTTCAACATCGTACAATGAATATTTTCGTGCAAGATATTTCTTTTGAGAACGTGATATTTAATCGGTTGTGGGAAAATCGAAGGGCGATACGGCGAAATGAGAATGAAAAGACGATATAAGGAAGAGATAAAACGGCGACCTCAAAAACTGACAAAGGGCTTGGTGCTCTCCAATAGATTCGTACAGAGAGCGACAAGAATCTCTTGGAAATGCGTCTCGAGAGATCTTTCTTCTAGTCGCGCCGCAATAATGGTAGAATTCTAGGAAGTAGAAGGTAGCCGTAAACGAGCGGCAATCTCTCAGTACTCGTCGGAAAATCGTATTTACAGTAGAATGCCGTATATTCCATGCGAAATAAATACAAGTGTCATTTCGTCAATGAACTCTTTTTTTAAACGATATTACGAAAACTATATTACATAACGCGAAGCCATGTAGAAAGGAGAACTTAAAATAAATCGAAAAGTCAACGCGCCATACATAAATAGCGGAAGATATCATATGACATTCTTTTAACAGCGTTCTTGTCAATATAAAAAGACATCTCCAAAAATAAAAATTATGTTTAAAAAATAATAATAAATAAAATAATTTTAAAACCATATAATAATAAAATGGCAGAGCAAGTCAATTATCTCTAGGTAGAGATAATTGACTTGCTGTGATAAAAATCGAGTAAGTTTGATAGAATTTTTGTATTTCGAAACTCTAAGAAAATACAATATAATATATATTATTTTCCACAGATAATACATCTTCTATATTTTAATTATATATATCAAGTAATGTTTACGTATTATACCAGCATTGCAACAATACAATTATCAAATAAATTCATAAAACAAAATAAAAAATATAGAGTTATTTTATATTTTAAGAGAATTTTAAATATCAAATTTTTTTAGCCTTGGGTTTTCTCAGAACTTAAATGGCATTTTTTTCTATTTTTTAGAATCTCAAAAATGTGAATATTTATTGAACATATTAATTTGGCCGCATTTCCGAATTTCATTGAAATAATAGCGCTGTTAATGTTCGAATTGATCATCGTACGCGCAACCGCAGTCTACAATCTATGCAAATAAGCATCGCTTTTAGTGATCGGCAGGCATTGAATGCCTGGGCGGATTGGAAAAAGCTGGTCACAAAGTCTGCCATCGACAGGTGCTCCATCAGACTATCGCGCTATAGCTTTTCAATAAGAATGCCCGCACTAGGCTGTAATACTCACCCACATGCGATGTTCTATCACTAGATACCTATACTTTAACCGTCGCCAACATAAACTTAAAAATATTTTGCGTATAATACGGTAAATTTTGTATGAAATACATATATATGTCTTATTATCCAATGTACGCCAGAAACTACTTCATTAGAATATTTCCTTAATTAGTAGCGATACTATAAAGATTTTTTTTCAGAATATCGTAAAAAAGAGCTAGAATAAAATTTTTAGATTGGTTCTTTCTAGATTGCTTAAGATATAATTACTTTTCAACGGTAACAAAGTTTCATTTACTGCAAGTTAACTTAATCAGGAACTTTTATTAAGAAGTTGCAATTTACAATTATCATAATATAGCTGAAATGATCTTCTAAACTTTGCCATAATTGAGAAGGAAGAAGTTAATAACGAGTTATTAATTTCGTTCCTATTATAATGTCATAAAATTGACATTCTTATAATTAAAGCTTTCCGCTAATTCCCTGTGCTAATAACTCCGGTTCTACAATTCATCTGTAATAATTTAAAAATTAAAAAAAGGAGGATATTCTATTCTTTAACTATTTTTTACTAATTTATAAATCTTATTCTTTTTTTAATTTATTTTTCTATTTCGCCAATTGCATTTTCTTCATTATGAATAATGCATAGCAAAATTATACACAATTGGATCGTTTATTATTTCATTATAAGCCTAGAAAAAAAATGATAAAAGAATAAATCAACATTTTATGTATCCGCATGGCTAAAAATATTATTAAATATTTTATCTTAGTATTTAGTATTTTTATAATTCTATTCCTTTTATGTAGCGTACAATAATATCCAAAGTTCAAACATTTAATGAAATTTCTATATTGCTTAAAAATAATTATTTCAATCAATATCTCATATATTGCACCTTATAAACGCATTTTGGCGTACCCAGTAAAAAAGCAATTATTATCTTGATTGCTTTCTTTGGAGCTTTTACGAGAGCTTTGCGCTAGTCTTAGATCTTAGAAGGATAATGCGTCGGCGGTGGGTGCGATGGAGACGGCGCCAAAAGAGGGGCGCGAGCGAGACAGTAGAAACAGCCACCGAGTATAGACCATGGCTAGTAGTCAGTCGGCGGTCGGAGTCCGCGCGCGACGGATCGTGAGGTGATAGGCTTGTACTACTTGCTCGGTCCCTCGTTTGACAGCGGCGCGACGATACAGTTGACTCCGCGCGAAACTGCAACACGTGCATGCGTGCGTGCATTTCGTGTGCGACGATAGTGAAAAGTGCGCGTATTTCTCTGAGACTCGCGTCGCGCGTGGATGCGGATTCAAAACGGATATATATATACGAGAATCGTCTCGCCCGAACCGGGCGTATTTCGTCTTCGTACGTATTTAATTGCGAATTGTGCAAGACGCGCTCGTGATTAAATCCCGATTAATTAAATTTGCGTACGAATTACATTCGAAAAGCTTTCGCTGGTGGCAGCGACGGTGTGCGATTTGGACCAATGCATTTCGGTGGGCCGCGTGACAAAAATATCCGCGAAAAATGTCGGCAGCTCGCCAAGCGGCCTCGAGAGCAGCCGTCGCGCTCTTTTGAGGCAGGTTTGATAAGATAATCCAGAAATAATCACATCGATATAATGGCGTATCTATGAGCGCGACAAAACAAGATATACGTGATATTATTTCATTATTGCAAACGAGAGACCGGCTTCGTAAAATTGACAGATTTTTCAAAGCGATAACTGCAAATTTCTTCTGTAAATGTAGGATCTCAAAATACGTGTCAGGGACATAATAAACCCATTCTCGACGTTCGATTCGAGGGATCCATATTGAGGTTCCTTTTTTACGAAAGAACGAATTTCACACGAGCGTGACGATATAAAAGCGTCCTCGCGTCTGGCGTTTATGGAGCTCTGAGATTCCTCGGAAATTATGCTGCGCTCGAATGTGGACCGCGAGATATGGAGCGAGAGTACGAATGCGCGTCTATTCTTGAGAAATGTTCGCGGCAAAGGCTGCACCGCGCTCTTACAAAAAGAGTAGCATGTCAACCGCTGAAAAGGAATACGTGCGCAGAGAAAGGAAATGTCAAGTATTCCAGACACACGTATGTGAAAACTCGTTCGCCCAATCATTTCTCTCTTCCCCGGAATTTCTTCAATTGCGTAAGCCATACGTTTCGAAAGTGACGTAAGTCAAATTTTGGGAATCTCTTAAAATAATTATATCATAATTCAATTAATTATCGATATTATTCTTTAGCGCGAAGTTAGCCTTACGAATGGATTTAAGAGAGCAAAAGAAATATATTCTACACATGTATTATTTTTATCGGTGACGCGTTTTATTAGAAAAAAAATTACTTTTATTAGAAAGAATAACGTGGAATGTAAATAGTCAATCTTCAATAATAAACGAATATAAACGTTGAAAATTTATCGTATTAATATTTAAACTTTAATTGCATTAGTTTTTTTCGTTTTCATATCGCACGAGCAAAAATAAGAGTTCCATCAATGCTTGCAATATGCAAAAACTCTAGCAATTATAAATTCTGCATTCACTCACTGGAAAGCAACAATCTTCATAAACAAATAAACTAGTACGAGTTTGACGAAAGAGATCAAAACAACCTGCACATATCTGACATGATACTGTTTTTTTTTCCTAAATGATTTTTGTCACAAAATTGATTAAAACATTGATTATTTTTCTATTTCTTTCACGAGTGGAAACTGGAAAATATAACTGATAAATACAGGAAAATTTGAAAAGGATGATAAAAGTTAAGGTACAAAACTTCGTGAAAAAAACAGCTAGTTATAAAAATATGGAATAAAATGCAAAATTTCTTTAAAATAAAAAACTTTGTATTTTTATTAATTTGTTAAGTTTACAGTTCTGTAAACTTTCTTTATTACATGGACAATGTTACGAATAACCGTGAAAAGATGTCATCCGTTACATCACACATTAGATGTAATTTAAAAAGATATCACAATATAATATGACATGATTTAAAGAAAAATTACATGTAAAATGTCAAGGATAGAAAACCGTCCAAATTACTGCGAGAGTCAATGAAATTACGACAAAACTCGGAAGAGGATGGACAGGACTCGATCCTGCCAAGTAGCCCTTCATTGCCATTCATGCATATTCAGCTGGGCATAGGGAAAAAAGGGCGATAACCCCAGTACGGCCGTGAATACCAAATACTTTGCAACACGAAGATTTTTTAATGAAAAATTTATAAAACGAAGGCTTGATTACATTTATATTAGTATTATACTTTCCCTATAAATATGAAAATTTTTAATCACAATTTGAATATGCTATTAAAAATATTGATAAATGTAAATATATATATGAATGTCGGTATAACTATCTTTTTTCTATAATCAACTCTTGCTTAACAATCATTACGCAATACTTCTATCTCGTTGAAATTAACTTCGTTATATAATAATTATAAAAGAAATATTTCATTCTTTTCTTTTGTTATCAAATAATTTCACGTAAAAAAATTATAGATTATAGGAGATATAGATATAGATTTTTCTAAAATCTTATATTTGATATAAAACATTTTTAATGATTTAGTAATTTTTTTGAAAAGGGAAACCATTCAAATAATTGATTTAACAACTATGGATAAAGAGCCTGAGTGAAAAGCTTATATTCGTGATATTGCAGCGCGAAAAGGCGTCATCGTTCGTCGTTGAGTGTCACGCGATTTTTACCTCCGCTCTGTTGACGCTGCGGCGCGAGCTAAACGATCGTTTTTATTCCCTATAGAGAGAAGAAGTGGATCCGCGTCGGGAGAGGAAATAAACGGCATGGAACAGAAACGGTGCGAATGCAGGAGACCCCGAGGAATAGAAGTCGTTCGCGCGAAACGCACATTCGCATTTTAATATGATGAAATTACGAACGGCGCGAGACGCCGTTGTCTTGTCGCGATTTGTTGAACCAAATGGAAAAATAAAATTGATTCGTGTGAATCCATTAAACGATCTGTAACTCGCGCTTAAGCTGAATCGGTTTTCCCCCCGATCTCGTCTTTTTAGTTGAGTTTCGCGATGGTTAATAATTCGGTTATTTCGCGCGTGGTTTCAACTCGCGAATATAACGCGCGGAATATAACGTAGCAGAGCAAAGCCCTCGCGTTGCAATTGTATCATCTGATCGTTTAGAATACTACAGGATACATGATATTATAAGCAGCTTTACCCGTCGCTCGTTGCTTGACGTAACGTATCTCTCGGCTTTTATAGTATATTATCTAGTATATCATAACAAGCAGAGTGTATCTAACAGATTATATCTGACTTTACAGTTTTAAATTAGAATCAATAAAAACTTTTGAAAGTCGTGAAATACTTTTCATGTTGTTCTGAAAATGTCACAAATTTACATTATGAATCTGGAAGAAAAAAGAAAATAATATTAGATATATCTATAAGCATCTCTCCGAATACTTTTCGAATGTCGCTAATCGCTTTCGGATGGGAAAACATCCCTCGTAGCAGGAAGACGAGAGCAACTGGATAACTTGCGAGAAGAAAGAACTTATCGATTTTCAATTTAACCATCGTCGCTTTAGTTCTTCAGGACGCAATTGTCGCGAAAGTTCACAGCGATTGGCAATAAAGTGCACACACGCATATATGTGACACGTATACGAAGACCGTACATGATTATGTACGCATATATACGCAAAGCTCAACCTCCCGTTATATTTCTCGTCTCCTTTCCAACTTTTGTCAGCGACAGCATTCACCAGAGCGACTGCTTCCGTTATATTTACGTCACGCCGATACTATCTGTGGCGAGTGTCAAGTTATATTTCATTTGTAAATTATTTTTTCCGTGTGTCTATCTCTCGGCACCTCTCGTCCGTTCGTCCATCCATCCTATCTACTACCCTATCCTATCCTGGCAAACGCGGCCCTAAAATATTTATGTGCGCAGATATCGGGTTTTCGAGCGTGGTCCAATCGCAGCTACCGTACGCGAGAACGCCGCGGGCCGATTAATATAAAGCCACCTGATCAAATCGCGTTTCAATTGAAAAAAAAAGAAGAAAAAAAGAGAACAAAATAAAAATATCGTCATTTCGGCAACGTATGCCCGGAGCATTTCGCGCGATCGCGTACCGTACCGATTCGCGCTGAATTCCCACGAATATCGAGAAGATCGCGCCGCCGTAGGGAATTAATCGAGCGTGAGTGTGTGCAGCTCGACAAAAGTGGCTGTTTTCCGAATGCCGGAACTCTCCTGGATTCAGTGAATACCTACAGCAGGAGGAACAGGAAGCGCCTAAGGAGATGCGAAGTGGAAAAGGTCCGTGCCTGGTCGGACGAATTGGATAAGCGGCGCATACCCACGTGGAACGCCCGACAGACCGTTAAATGAATGTTGTTGCGGCGAGCGCTGGCGATCGCGACGGGAAAATCGAGGGGGCACGGCAGGATCGCTCGATTTAAATTCATAGATGTGCGAGCGGACGGGCCCACAATGGTGGCTCGGTTCCCGCAACAAGTTCTGCTATTACTCGTTCTCGGTGAGTAAAAAACACCCGCGGGTATTCCGACAAATATGTCGCGAGATAATCACGCTTCCCTTCAACGATATTGGATTCGAGACATAATGAGAAAATGAAAAAAGTTGATAATGTTTTGAACTTTGAAGAAATAAAAATTAGAGAGCCTTGTTAAAGCAAAAAATATAAGAAAATAAAGTAGAAAAATCCCATGCATTTCTAAATTATTTCTCTTGCATTAATGATTGCAGAATCTTTAATCAGATCTTTTATCACATTCTATAGTAGTATTGAAAGAAATATAGAGAATACTTGGATATGTACTTAGATATTTAAAGTTTATGCACGAGTTGAAATCCTTAAGAATTGGAATAATCTGTTATTTTATGACTTGCCAATAAAAATGCAGATATCGATATGTCTATAATAATTTCCAGAAAATGTTATTTTTTCTCTTCTTCCCGCCCAGCCAATAGTTGCAATTTTAAAGTATCGACATTGCATGCTTATTTTTAAAATAGCATAATTTACATTTTAAACAATATGTTAATACATATATATAAATATTTTATTAAAAATGTATTGTTCTTCAAAACTTTATTTACTACCTTCAAAAATAAGCAGGTCATATATCTATATTTAGGCACCAGCCAAGTTAACCCGCCATATGTGCGCGCGTGTGTGGCATAAACGCACATATAGCGCCTGCTGACTTAGCTCTTTTTCGCCGTTTTCTTTTTTTCTTGGCGACGCGCACTAACTCGCGTCGTATCGAATTTCGACAGTCGGGAGGTCTAATTAAGGTTGTAGAAACAATGTAATAAATTAGCGCGACTTTTAGATTTTATTTACATTCCTAAAGCATTTTACATAAATAATATCGTCCATCTCTTATGATTCAAAAACTATTAGTTTATTAACATTGAGATAATCACTCTATTTCCCCTATTTTGCTTCAAGAAAAGCTCTAAAAAAGACATTCTACATGTGGAATTCATTTCAATGTAATTTAGCTTATACAAAAGATTATATTACCTATGTTTATATAACACAGAGAGGTTTTTATATGAAACATTTTAAGGATTTTTGCGAATAATATCTGGATAGTCGCGGTAGTGTAAAAAGTGGCAATATATATGTGAGCAATTACCAGAATGAAAGTCTGATTACAAACAAAACGATAAAAAGGAAATATTCTTACTTGATATATCATTTAGTCGCAGCAACTTTTATACGTGCTTTCATCAAGTGACAAAGGCGAATGGCAAATTTAAATGCGCGTAAAACGCAAACGCGTTCTTGAAACACCTTATTCTGTTTCTTTTTATTGCACTCTATCTGTTCTTAACTTGCAGCGCGATGGAAAATGCAGTGCTGAACAGTATCGTTGCGCAATGCAGTGATGCAGGGATCTACCGAATGTTAAGTTTTTGTTCGTCTCAGGTCCGGATCCGATATGAACTTAAGGTGGTACGTTCGGCTAATCCGCCTTGAAGACGAGTTAGCGGGACGAGAAGTAGAAGTTTAATTAAGCCAGATTACAGGAACCGAAATGAATAAAGTTTCGTCAAAGAGGATCATGAAAGACATCTCGCTCCGGAAAAGATTCGACTAAAATAAGATCGAATGTCTTGTGTGGCGACAATAAATAAATAAAATATTAACTCTTATATACATACAAACGTATGTGTGTGTACGCGTTTTTATGAATCTAAAATAAAACAATAATTCTCTCGAATAAAATTTACCCTTTTAATGTTATGTGTTGTGTAGACGATATAATAAAATTAATTTAAAAATTTTGTTATAAATAATTTGCGCAAAAAATAAATAATAATATTTTGCCTCTTTTTTCGATTAAATATATGTTTGATAAAGCAGTTTAATCACATGCTGTAATCAGTCATTTAAGTACCATTGTTCCCCTTTTTGTTTGTGCATTCAATGTTGTAATTGCATTCAATTTTCAAGTGTAAAATAAAAAATTTAAGTGTAATTTCGATGAACGTGGACATTCAGTCTGTATGTTAAAAAACATTGTCCAATTTTTCGAATCGGTTCACGTAGTCGCGCACGCACGAACGGCATTTTTTCGCGTTAAATCAATAACACACGGACAAACGCCGATAGAGACCCCTTGGTTGATCACGTAGCGCGTCAGATACTACCAATTGCATCGTTAATTCACAGATATACGCCCGGCGAACGTGCCGCAATTTCCTGAGCGCGGCTGCAGGCAGCGACTTTGTTCAGTTTGCACATTTTCTTATCATTTAGCAAATCCCAATCGAATGCCAAACAATATTATCCCGTATTATCAGCCTAATTCATCTCAAAGCAATCGAACACTGCATGATATTGAGCGAAAATTGTCGTTATGACCAATAATTGAGCCTAGATACGAGCATGCATCGAAATTGGAACACGGAAACTGCACGTATTACTCGCGAACATGAGCGATATTCGCTGATGATGGGAACTGCAAATACAATCATTCGAAATTAAAGGCACAAAATTTACGAGAGCTGCCTGACGTTGATATGACTTTTTTTTACACTAATACCATTTCGAAAATTATTGCAAACAATATTAAACAAAAAAAGATCTCGCGATTTTCTGAAAATATTGTCTCATTATCAAATATTAAAATATTTTATGAAATAAATTAAATTTTGAGATATAACGAAAATCATAAAGAAAGGTAAGATTGTTGAAATTAACGATAAATAAAATAAATTGATATTATGCCCAGTATCTTTTCACTATAAATTATTGGATTATTTCTGCGGTGTGCGGATGTATCATATAACGGAAACATTGATGAGCTCTTTGGTGATCATAGGTATCGTTACCGCGCAATACAAGCTGCATCACTGATTCGCGGCTAACACCTAGTCAATTGCGGCTTACTACGCCACTCTTGCAATTTCAATTGAACGGTTAACATTGCACGTCAATCCGCTACAACAATTAAGTCATTGTTTAATATATGTATATAACTTAACATAATTTAACATTGCTCAAGTAATAAGTAGCGCGTTGAGAAAAATTTCTTATTTTTTCATTGATGTGACTTTTAGCAGAGATGAAAACATAAATCAACAAACGATGCTACATTTGATTGTCCATTAACGAGATTGGCATTGCTGTATCGCATCGCAGATTGCACTTTACTCAGCTGTATTGCATCCAATGGCAATGTGTTATAACGAGATCCTCATCAAGCAGTATAACGTTTGTCGATCACATCAATTCCGAGAAGTTTTCGATTAATATTGCAACCTTGCGTTGTTACGAATCGAAGACAATTATATATCGTTTATGTCAAATAATTGAATCTTCGTTTCCTCTATTTGTTAATTATTCCATAAATACCATGATTGTATTTATTTGACGTAATCGCCAGAACGTATGGTATGTTTAATAAATAATTGGCGTATTATAGTAGAAAAAATAATATATAGAGCGTATAAAAAAGATATATGCAATTATAAAGAAAAATTATTGTATTTGTGAAAAATCCAAGATGTTTTCCTCTCAAAGAAAATAATTACACACATTCACAAAAGACCAGAGTTTCTGTATTTATCTCCGTTGTACATTTGCAATTCTTTCGCATGTAAACATATTACGTAAGGTTTTGTTTCGGTCTATTATTTCCATTTGAAAAAAAATGTACGAGAGATGAAGTCTCGCAGGTAGAAAATGTAATACCATGTCCTCGCTCCGTAGAGGGAAAACGTTCAATTTACATTTGTTTACAACAACGAATGGTTGATACATCTATCATGGTATTCAAATGTTTCTTTCCTCTCTCGTATCGTCTCTCGAAAACAAGCGTAACTTCGCAAACTACTCTACTGATGTATCTTTTTTATCTGGCAAATAAACAAAATTCTTTTTTCCTATCTTTTAGTTCATGAAAATTGAGAATTCTAAGATAATATACTCTCAGTATAATCAATCTTATTTCTGTGAAACATAATATATCAATATATAGTTTTAATCTTTACACGTTGCGATACCTCAGCGTAACTTATTTATTATGTGCGGAAGATCCGATTTAATTTGTACATGTTGCCATAAACTAAATAATTCAGACTTTAAATGTTTTATTCAAATTTAATTTTAATCTTGAATTAGGAATGTAATTGTGTTATGATCCGTGATATTAATAAATATAACGTAATCAAATAAATCGCAAGTTAGTAATATTAATCAATAATGTGTGGTTTTCACCAAAATGATCGACAGCTATTGAATTTTTCAACCGATTTAAATGAGTGACGTAAAATTTATAGAGACATATAATATGGGAAATTAATAAAAAATAAATGTTATTTTATTGAGAAAGAAATGGCGAGCTTATTAAAAGACAGAAGAGCAACAATTGCATTTCTCGATACCGTAAATGTAAATAATCGGATTGCACACACGCAAGAAATATAGGTGAATTTAATAATTCTACTTTCATCAGAGAAGAATGGACTTATGTAATATCAGAAAAATCAAACATTTTAATTAAAAGTTAAATCGCGTAACAAATTGAAATTTCCAACAGCAAAAAGAAATCTTGCGTTGAATTTATTTGCTTATAAGAATAAAATCTATATTTTCTCTCATTAAGTTCATTAAACTTTTTGAACATTATAATTTCTCAGATTTAATTTTCGCAATATCTACGATATAAGTGGATATATATATATATATATAACATCGAGTTTGACAAATTGTTGCAAAGAAATTACAATGGATAAAATACATATAATAAATAATCCATTGATCACAATTATTTTTCCCGTTATTTGTAGATTTTTTATTAAGCTTCGGCCAGATAATTATCAATAGTCATAGCAGTTCTCTAAATCTATTTATATATATTGTTTTATTCTCCATTTTTTTTAAATTTATTTTTTTTAAAGTATTGCAACTAAAATTAAAAATTGCTAAAAGATAGCCACAAAATGAAAATTTTCCTCATAAAATACCTTTTATTTATCCAGAGAATGAAAAATTACTGTATTCCTGTATTAAAAGAAGACCATGATAATGAATATTGGAGCCGTAGAGTAGAATTTTAACGAAGCTATCAAAAACGTTATTGTATTTTTAATATTCTGCAAACTCGTTAGCATTGCTATATCTCAGTTATTACTCTTGAAATAACGTCGACAATGAAATTCAGAATTTCGATATTACGAAGAATGAGTCTCCGTGCATGAAGTTGCTTGGTGTATACGTACTTTAGTTTGTCTGCTATGATGATAACGCAGTTATGACAAACAAGAATCGTAAACATATATATACGCGTTCCTATATTGGAGAATAAACCATGTCGTGGCGAGCAGAAGCGAAACTGTTATAAAACAATTTTCCTATAAGCGATTAGCATCTAGATGCAAAACTATTGTGTAGCCGATTTAATGGAAAATGGTACAGCCTCGATTGTGCGTTATGTACTTTCTAATCAATCGCGTCGTTCAAATAGAAGCTATTATTTAATGACAGAAATTCTTTATTGTTTAATCAATTTATATTCAATTAATCTTATACTTTTGGGTTGAACGGAAAGTTCGTTCCGTTTTTTATTAAGAGATAAAGACCAAAAAGACGGCACGAACTTTCCATTCAACCAATACAATAACTTTGATCTCATTTGAAAGATAATTTAATTCTCTACAACTTTTGTTTCGGTACTTGTTGTTAAAAGACGCATACTTTCCCTGATATTTGTAAAAATAAAAAAAATAACCGTGATTTCAGAGGATTTTGGGCGCTAACTTTTTAAGGAAACATTTTTCGACCCATGTATATAGGAAACTTTTGTTCGGAATTAAATTATCTTTCAAATGAGATTAAAGTGATTGTAGTTCGCTCCATAGGTTTTGAAATAAACCAGTTAATAACCAATTTCAAATATACCGAAATGTGTTTTTTCGGCTATTGACGGTTATTCGAAAACCTATGGAACGAACTACAATAACTTTGATCTCATTTGAAAGATAATTTAATTCCGAACAAAAAGTTTCCTATATACATGGGTCGAAAAATGCTTCCTTAAAAAGTTAGCGCCCAAAAACCTCAAAAATCACGGTTATTTCTTACATTTTTACAAATATCAGGGAAAGTATGCGTCTTTTAACAAAAAGTACCGAAACAAAAGTTGTAGAGAATTAAATTATCTTTCAAATGAGATCAAAATGATTGTAGTTCGCTCCATAGGTTTCGAAATAAACC
>NW_021849885.1:99652-133728 GCF_003651465.1 Formica exsecta | reverse complement strand
TTGAAATAAACCAGTTAATAACCAATTTCAAATGTACCGAAAAGTGTTTTTTCGGCTATTGACGGTTATTCGAAAACCTATGGAACAAACTATTGGGTTGAATGGAAAGTTCGTTCCGTTTTTTACTAAGAGATGAAGACCGAAAAAACGATCTTCATCTCTTAGTAAAAACACGAACTTTCCGTTCAACTCAATATAATTATTTATATATACTTTCAACTTTTATATATATATATGTATATAATTTTTTTACAATATTTTTTGGTATATACATATAGATACAAATTTTATATCGTGAAAAAAATTATATTTTGCTTTATTGCGCTTCCAAGAAATACCTAATTAACCGCGAAGCGCTGTCAATACTTGTCGATAAAGTGGTATCTTGGCGATGTTATAGTAGATGACTAAAGTTTCTAGTGGATATCTCCAGGTTCTCGTGACAAGAATTGAGTGCGAGCTGTAGAACGGGTAATCCGATTGAACATCGACCGTGTTTGCATGATTGTAGATGCCACATAAATATATCCGTTCGATATGCATCGCATTCGAATGCACCGCCGCATTCGCAAGAGATTCTCAGCTACATGATCGGATCAATTTGTAAGTTTCGAAAGGACATTTCGTGCTTTGCATTGCGGACCAGAGATTTGTGGCAAAGTAGACGTATAACTAATCGAGGTCAACTCTGAGAAGAGTAACAGAGTGAGCTGAAGCTATTATTAAAAGACCTCAAATGTAAACTGATTTCTCGAGAAGCTTTTAAAATGCTGCTAAATATTTCAATTAATGAAATTTTGAAGAGCATCAAATGTGTGCGCGCTTTCATTTTTAATAATCAATATTTATAATTTTAAAAATATAGAAAACAAGAAAGAGGTAGACATCAAGTCTTGCTACAGTTTAAAATCACTGTAAGGTTCAAGAAACTCCCTTACGTGCAATACCATTGAGGGACACTTGGGGAAGAATAAAAAGGCATTTCAGGACACGCGGTCCAACAATTTCCATCTTTTGAATATACCCCGATTCCCTCCAAAGGAACCCGGTCCTTTCTGCAACGTCGACGGCAGATAAAATCCGCACGATTAATATACGTCTACCGTCTTTTTGCCCCGCGTGCGGTTATCATTCCTGCGAATTGTTCTGCCGGAGCTCGATGGTTCGAATTCTGGCACGCTAACAGCTCCTCGGTGATATATAAGTTATTCGTGATCGTTCGTGGCTCGGAATGCCCCACGATGGCGCCCATTTCGACGCTGCACGAATAGCAGGAATAATAACCGATGATGACCATACCGTACCGAAGAAAGCCAGTAGCTTGGCGTGAAAAAAATGGACGCGCAAAGAGCAGAGAGAAAGAAATTTTATATTTCAAGATAGAATAAAAGAGTGGTTCTCTTGGAGATTTTACGACTGCGTCGATGTATTGGCCGGTGTGAATATAAATTGAGGTAATTGTGGCGTGAATGTCGAGTATGATAAAATACTACCGACATTTGCCCGTTTATCAGCGAAATTATGGACGCTCTATTTGCAAAGTAAAGCAACTCACCCTGTGACACGATTCTAGGATAAAATGAGACGCTAATGCGTTACGACATAATTGTAGAAAATACTTTTACGTAAAAAATTATTTGTTTACGATGTTTAAGTATATCACAATACATAGTATGCAAAATCACTAAAACCATTAAGAGCTTATAAAGAGAGGGAAGAATATTGTGAAAAAAAAAGAAAATTCTGTGAAATAATAACTAAAATTATAATTTAATGTAATATATGTAATTTGTGTATATCATTTATAAATAATATATTTAATCTCTAAACAAAAAAGAAGAGTAATAATATTTTACATTGTAATAAAATGTTTTACCTTCCCCTTCCCTTTTTGTGATTATACGATGTTATTTATGCGAGGGAGAATTTAGAGTCGTTTCACTTAAAGTTAATATATAACGCCGACAATTCACTTAAGCTATGCTTTAACGTATGCTTAATCCGAAAGAAATGGGAAACACAGAAAGATCTAAAAATATAGTAAGCTAATTAAAGAATGGACAAATTAACAGATGTTAAAACATACAAAATAAGATTTTGTTGTAATTGATGATGTAATTTCAAGTTTATAATTGGGAGTAATTTAATAAATATATAATGTGTTAGCATTACATTTTTTTGTAATAGTTACTTTAAAAAACATACATAGACACTCGTGCCTACGTAAAAGCCATAAACTCATGCGCATATGTATATTGTTGAAATAAATTCACGTGGCAGGTGCGCGGACTCTTAAAGGCAAATAAAGAAACATAAAAGCATATTGAAGAATATGGAACGAATGACGAAAGAGAAGGAAAGCTCGAGACCTGTGAAATACTCAAACGAGCATCAGCATTAAAAGAGAAAAAAAAACGTTTTAACTGCATAAAACGTGGCTCCAGCAAAACTTAGCAAACGCCAACGGCGAAAAGTAATATCAAGAAAATATGGAAACCTCGCTATGAATATTTCACGATGTCACGAGAATGATGGGACTTCTCAAATCTATTGCGCTATTTATGATTTAAATGCAATTGTAATTATTATCGAAAAAAGCTTGAAGT
This sequence comes from Formica exsecta, assembly GCF_003651465.1. Classification (NCBI taxonomy): domain Eukaryota; kingdom Metazoa; phylum Arthropoda; class Insecta; order Hymenoptera; family Formicidae; genus Formica; species Formica exsecta. Next base: position 131,122 of record NW_021849885.1, on the reverse strand, counting down.
TGCATGTAAAAGATGCAGACAATTTATTTTATGAATAAACAAGTAAAAAAAAAACGCTTCATCATTAGAATTAAGTATTCAAACTAAAGTATCCGTTACGTTTTTCTACACATACGCATTATGCTCGACGGCTTAGCGATGAAATACGGCACTTTTCGCAACATTGAAAGGTTCAATCGATATGAACAAAAACGAATAAAAACAAGCACCTATTCACGCAGACCGCGCATAAACCCGTGCTTAAAATCCATAACTTATGTGCTCGTGCATCGATGAGAAAAAAAATTTTATGCTGAAACGTAATGCTTTATATGCCGCTCTTCGTGACATTTTTTCTCTACTTTGCGTGAGTTGTTGTCAATGCGTGGTTGTATCAAACATGTCTATGTTTTTACATGGCATGCGAGTTGAAATATATATTTTTTGCACATTAAAAATAAATTAAATAAGCACATAGAAATAATATTTAATATGTAATGTAAATATATAAATGTAAATAACGTATATATTTATAAATAAGTATTTGTGGTAACATCCAATCACTTGATATCAGAGAAAAAAAATTTAATTTTCAATTAATTTAATTTTAATTAATGTTATATAAAAAAATGTGTAAAGATACAATACCTATAGGAACTTGGCATTCTATTTTTAACTTAAATTTTCAATATGGACAATAATAATATTTCGTTTGTAAATAATATATTATTTTATTGCGTGGATCGGCCCTTTATGAAAAGCGGAAGGGGTATATTGGAGCAGAAGTGTACTATAAATACTTTATAGCATGTGCACCAAGGCTTATATTTGGCTTTGTCATTATTACTTATTTTTTATAAGATAACAAGATAACAAAAATTACTTTTTATATTTTTTATTTTAGTTCTAAAAACCTTTGTGCAAACAAATTTAAAATATCTTTACAATTGACAAAGTTGCGCTTTACATCACTTGCAAATATACTATAATTTTTAAACGACACAACTACAAACAAAAAGAAAATTATTACAAACAATTCAAAATAATTTTGAATCAAGATATAGCAATGTTTTTTTTTAACTTAAATTCAAATAACAGTTATTTTTGTAAAACTGCTGTTTTGTATGGCTTCGACTATGAACAAAATTATTATTACTACAAACAATCACAAATAAAATACTTCCGGTTTCTATATATATTGAAAATTTATTTTATCAAAAATAAATTGCTAAATTCATATAAAAGATAATTTTCAGTACGAAATTTAACATTCCTATTTAAATGTTATCTAGCGATGTGTTCAATATTATAATAACAAAAGTGGATTAATAATGATTCATTGGTTTTATGGGACAAAAGAAGATTAAAATAAAATGTATATGAAGTCATGTGAATGTACCGATTGTTAAATAAATCATTGAATTGACATCTCCACACATATTTCATGCGACGCTCTCTTTCTACATGCCAAGTTAAATTAATATCCAAATGGTATTATCACAATAGTAATTGGAATGTCAATGAATACAAATAAAATTCGCCGTATTAAATACGTCGAATCTGTTCGAATTTATAGATATGTCCGATATCTTAGAACGTTCATGACCTGTATCTTTTATCACACAATTTTCTACAAATCAAATTTTTAATTTAAAGTTTTAATTTAAAGTTTTTTTATGTGCATATCACTTTGTTCCACAAATATGTTAATCACGCTTTAATTTGTATGCATATATTCGAGAATTTCGCTAGAACTATAGATAATGCATGAGAAGTATCATTCTTTGCATAATAAAAAGTTGTCGCGTTGTTTCGCAAAATGCCAATCGGAAAAAGCGAATAAGCGTGCACTTCGAGCGATTGCGCTATTAAAAAAAAAATCATCAAACACTTCAAATGATTACAATGGAAAGAACATCGCGGTGCAGAGGGCGGAAAATGCGGGACAGCGGTGTCATTTCCGGCGGCGCTGCAACTTGCTTCCCGCCGGAAACTTCCGGTCACAACGCTGGATTCGAAAACGTTCTGCGGCAACTTCTGTTCTCGCTTTATTGTTATTACACACGAGTGCACTTTCAACGAGGCATGCTACAGAAACCTATGTATATATATATATATATATATACATATACACACGCATATATATTTGGCCATGAGAGAAAAGATACAGTTTCTTCTCATTCCCTTAAGGAAAATGCGGCGCGTGAGAAGCCTCAAGCATGTTTCAAGTTTATACGACTTGTCACATGGTTCGTTGCACGTGCAGCATGGTTCTTGTACGTGTAGTTATACACGATTATAATTTGTAATTCCATCTACGCTTTATAAATATCCACAGAAAATTAAAGTACAATCCAGAGTAGCAACAATTTCCTGAACAAAGTCCGGCCGTTTTCTGTGCAAATCGACTATCTACTTTAACTGCATTTCTATACAAAAAAAAATCCCATTTTATAACTATAAAGTTTTATCCATTAATTTATTCTCTTTCGTTTTGCCATAATTTTTTCTCTACAATATAATAACTCGAACAAAGATCATTACTTAAAAAGGATGCAATAAATTTATATTGGCTGTAACTCTCAATTAGCGCTTAAAGTTCAGGAGAAGTTGTGCTCCGATCGCGTTTCCCTTCATTCCGTAACGAATTTTCCAGCGAAAAGGGTAAATAAATGATCACAAAATTCCTCTTTCGCAACAATACGTGGTAATTTCGACATGTTTGTATCGCTACTGAAAATTACTCCGTCTTTGTTGCGGTTCTCTTTACGACTCAAGCTTTCTTTTCTGGAAATACTTCGCGTCAGGAAATGGAGAGGATAAGAGATCAGAAAAAGAGATGAAGGAAACGCAGCGACCAATGTACTCACTCGCCATCGTAAAACGATTTGCGCTAATAATGAAGCTTTATCGCGGAACTGATAGTGCCCTTTAAAATATTGGCTCTCAGTGGCAAAACTATAGAATCCACGAGCAGACGAAGGCACCAGGCGAAGACAATAGTCGGCGGAATTGAACGACGCGAGACAAAACGAGACGCAAACGACAGCTAAATGCAATTATAGTTTATTTCGATCTATGATAAATAATCTAATAAATACGGAAATTATCATGTGTCTTTTTCATTATAAAATGCATAAATTGAAAGAATGAGAAACATTAGATTCTATTAAATCTCCTCAATATTTTATAATAATAATATAATTCATAAAACAATTTTCTGATAATATAATGATTAAATTGAAAGTATTCAAGACAACGCATTTGTAACAATTACTGCCACGACTTAACAATTATATGTTGTTGTGTTCATAAGCAAGATTAATGTTAACGGTATCTACGTTCGCCAGAAATTGCCTCAGTATTGTTGCTTATAGTGCTCGTTATATATCGACGGAACGGTAGTAGTTCTACGACCTGGCCGACACGAAGAGACATAAGATATTAATATCTCTTATTTGACCCTCTCTTAAATCTATCCTTCTTTATGCACTCCTTTTCCACATATAGCTTCAGCGTTGTGTAATCGATCCAATTAACCTCCAACTACTGTAGTAAGATTCGTCATAAAAATTTTAACAAAAATTATGTTTTTTATTATTGGAGTTATAAATTAATTTTACTGTATAATAATTATTTTATTCGAATTTCAATCATAGTAAAATTAACTCGTAATTACTTATCGAAGAAATCTTTCTGTTCAATTCCGTTTCCACAATAATTCTGTAACACAACGATTTTCTCTTTATAGGGATTTATTTTGCAGATAGCTACGCCTTATTGTTCCTCATACAGAATTACGTTTAAAATAATATAAGCGAGCAAATATTTTCTCTCTCTCGCACGTCGTGCTCGTATTTCAATCTTGGATGGCGAAGCCACGCCGAAGGTTGGCGTATTCATTTTGTTAATAAACCGCAGCGCGCGTATTCGCGCTCGCACGGTTATATATATACGTACGGGATTGACCCAATTCTCATTAAATTCCTGGCAGTCGTCACGACGCCTGCTTGCTCGCCCGTGCGCTCGTTATACGCACACGCATTTTCATATCGCTTGCTTCGTTTAAGGGAAATAGAGAGAGAGAGACAGAGAGAAAGAAAAAGATCCGTCAGTCAAAGAGAGAAAGCTTCTTCGGATGAAATATCAGCGACCGTTTGAGAGACAATACTTTGTCCCTGCTTTTGTGAAATGTCGCGGCATATATGCGTCCCTTACGGCAAACGATTGACCCATATATTACAAAATCGTGCGTTCGGACGTGAGTTTTGCCGCGTACCGTTTATGCCGGCAACTTCATTGTTTTTGCCAGATGCGAAAAATAATAGAAATCGATTCTCCGTAAATAAATACGCTTATGTAGCTTTTATATTACAGAAATGTTTTTTTTTTTTTTCATGAGCTATCTTCATTGTTTTTCGCAATTGGCGAATTGAATAAAATAACATGAGCTGTTAAAATAATGATAACCGATCGCGAGTTAAATATCTATCTATGTTTGTTTATAGATTATTTGTGTAGATTACAAAAATATCTGCTGTTGCCATTTCCTTGTTAAAGATTTTTATACAAAAATAATCACAATTTAGAATAAAGCAAATCCTACATGATTATTTAACGAATCATTAACATCTATTTACAAAATTGTAGGACTGTCAAATATATCAGATTTTCCATGACACAGAGTGCTGATACACAAATAATATCAATTAGAGAACCCGCACATATATCCTTCTATTAGGATAATTTGATGCAGTCATGCCATTTGTATCGTGATATTATCAATTTACGCTCAAAACAAACCTATAATTACATCGTGTCATTAACGCAGGGAACAAGAGTTTATTATTAATGATGAGAATAAGCAAAGATGGACAATGAAAACAAATTTGCAACGTTCGGTCATTGCTCATATCAAAATCACGTGACTATTAATAAATAGTTGGAAAATCAATGCGCCATACGTCGATGTAATCGCGAAACGCCGTTAATTTCATTATACACTATGGTGTGCTATGTTTACTTTAAACTCGCATTGCATCTCGAATATGCAATACTCACTCATATATAATCACGTAACTCAAATTGGTCTCGTATTCCACACGTATGTATTCCGTTATATGTATATATGCTTAAAGCGTTCCAAAATTAGAAGTTACAGTACAAATGTTATATAGACTGTCCTATATGTTTACTTCCTTTCCAAACCGTAATCGTAATTCAATCTTGCCGAACGTGCTAAATGTTCCTGTGTTCTCTGCTTTTAGCGACGCATCTCAAGGCGTTTAGATATCTAATCAATGTTTGTACGAAAGTATTGCAATCGTTACCACAATGTTTTTTTACGAAATCGGTGGTATCATATAATATATTGAATTTAATCATCCGATAGCATGTTAATTTTATACCTGCAAACTAATAAATAATCGTGATAAATTATAAGTAAAATTATTAATAAATAAAAAATAAAAATAAATATTATTTTTCATATAAAAATTTGCAGATTCTCTCTTTAAAACTTCTGATATTACATATATTTTCAAATTTAGATTTTTCTTAATTCAGATAATTCCAGGAAAGTCTTATTCTCTCTAATTGTTGACTAAACTCACAGAGAATTTACAGAATTTACACGAGCATATAGGAATTTCGCAATTTGCACTGCGTTAACATCTTTTCGTAAATTACAGCATAAATTCAAATTTGTACAAGAATCTCTCTTGTTTGGTACTCTATGCGAAAATTATTCATCGTGTTTCGGATTACACAATAAATTTAACGCGATAGTTTCTTTAAAGAATCCCTTGTTACCGAAATCAGACGCTGCTTATGTATGTTTAAAGAAAAAATTTATGAAAAAAATAGCTGTTTATAAAAAAATAGGTTTTAATCTAAATTTTCTTTCTCTCTTCTCTTCATGAAAAGTTATAATAATAATTTAATAATAATTTTATGTTAAAAAATATCTTTTTTTATAACTATCTACTCAATAAAAGTATCTTATATTGTGTTTTCGTGTGGCATGTTTATTATATATCATTGATTATATAAAGCTCGTAACAAAATATACAAAAGAATAATATTTAATTAAAGATTCAGTTTTTTGCATTATTCCTTGTTATCAATCCCTTCATCTCCTTCTCTAGTTGATTCTTTCTCCCGTAGCCAACATCTTAAGAGTTCCTCTTTAAGGTTTATAGACCGTGGCTTAAAAGTACAAACGTAATGAAAAGTTCAGTTACAGCAAAAAATCTCCAAAGTATCTGTCTGAAGTATCTTTGACTACTAATTAAAGAAACGGTGCGTTTTTCTAATTTTAAGTCATCAGTCTTCTCTGCAAGGCCGAGAACAAGTAATTAGCTAACAAAGGTGATAAAATGATTTTCTTTCCCCCTTCGCAGAACGAGCTCCGATATTCCAATAGCTTTCGCTTTTCTGTCATAACATTCTTCTGCTTTAATTAGACGATAAAAAAACATAACTGGGCAAGAAGGATAAAATAGTAGCGCGATATTTAGTGTTGCGAATTTGAGGAAAACGGGGGGACGGGGGGATAGAAGATGAACATTACGATAATGTTCCACGAGGGATAAAAAGGAATTACGGTATTCGGTCGGAAGTCTCAGAAAAAGTTGGAGAACGAAGAAGTGTCGAGAATAATAGAAACCGCTCGACGTGGTGAGAGCGGAACGGAGCGAAAAGAATGAACGAGTGGATCTCTCAGGATCTCTTTGAAGTCGACCTCAGGGATCGAATGTGCGAAATGAGGAACGAAAAAATGGCGCAGGAATAGAATACAAAAGCTATTATGGTAAAAGATAAATGTAATATGCAACTTTGAATCAACAACTACAATAAATTAATAAAAAAAAATAAAATAAATACTAACATACATGTTAAATATTTTTAAAAAGTGTTTAAAAAACTCTATCTATTTCATGTTTATATATATATATATAAAATTTGCAAATGTTTGGACTAGTCTATCACAATCTTTTTTATTGCCCCAGTTTTGCGTATAATTATATATTCAGTCCAAATATAACACATTTCAAGTAAATATATGATATCATTAAATCTAAAAAACATTTTGTTATAATTGCTGTATGTAACATCCTGGCAGATGGTCATTATGTATTTACTATACATATTAAAATAATGTCCACATTGTTATGCTTATGATAAAATTATATGTCATTTCCAAATTTTGCCGAATTAAACTTCATTAATGTCGCAATTATTATTATGATCATTCTAACATATTACAATTCAATAGAGCTCTGTTCGCGCCACATATACATATAACACAATAGCCTATTATCATACTAATCACATTCCAATCCAACATATAGCATTGATCAGAGTCTACAATTGCTATAATCAACTATTATCTGCATATGTGATCGCGCTATTTATGTCGCTAAATATATCATATTTAGACTGTTAGACAATATGGATCTCTTTCACTATATCGATTACAATTTCACGACCTTTTCCATTATATTTACGTTAATACATTTGGCTCGCTGTCATGTCATTGGTCAGCGTTTCCTGCGTCTAATTCCACCATTTCGGGTCCAGGAAAAATAAAAGTTTTAATGCACAGTCACCAGAATCGCTCGTTACAATTTCAGTTCTAATTTTGTTAGCTCTACTTCGCCAAATTATCGTTGACACATCTAATCGGCATTTGACACAACTCGTTAAATTCAGAATCAATTTGGAAAAAGTCATGTTTAAAATGTGGATTAATAAATTGCAGTCTTTTAAATATGTGCAACAATAGAAGTAATCTGTTTAATTGTTCAAAACAAAACAAATTTCATATTGCGCGGAATAACGTTTTTGTACAAAGTTACATATTAAAAACCCTATGCGCTACTTTTACCGTAAAGAAAATATCTTTTCACAAGGCAAGCATGTAATTTCTCCCAACCGTATTGCTATTGTGGAATAGCATCATTTCCCGCGAAAATACGTAAGCGTACTCATTTCGCGCACCAGTAGACTATCGTCGCATAAAACCGACGTTGCAACAAATTTCTCTTATTACAACGTATGCGGCATGCAAAGGCGTAATAGGCGCCGCTATTATTACTGCCATTAGATTTCATATTCTGTACTGCGAGAATTTTTCTTTCGCAGTCAAATTGCTTTTTTTCAGCTAACGTATGGGTTCTGTAGTTAGGCCGTATTTTGTTAATACGGACTAAACACGTACATATAACGGTGCACGAGGGTTTTGTATTCAGAAACGGAACAAGATACATATTTCGGTCACGCACGGACGGATAATAGTGTAGCGGTATGAAGAAAAGCAAAATGTATGATAATAGAGATAATGATAACATATTTTTAAATTAACATTTCTTAAAAAGAAAGTGCAAATTTAAAAAAAAAATTTAGAAGCGAATGACGTTAATAAACTTGCATTTGCAACTTTTTTTCTCTTCCATTCTTAACAATTGCGTCAATACTCTTAAAATATATTTTTCAGTTATGTTTTTAGCACGTTTGACTGTTTTAAAGAAGAAATAAAAATACGTTAAATTAAATACACATATGCGTCCTTTCAAAATGCCGAAAGACGAAGCAAAAATACGTGTACATATATGCTCCGAAATCCTCCCACGAGTACGTGTATATCGCGCACATGTATAGGATGAAGGATTATGCTCGTTTAGACGACGCGCGACACACGTCGTGAAATCTTATTAGCCGAAAAACGTGGCAGAGTATAGCAAGGCACTTCCTGAAACTCAGAGCAAAGCGGACGATAAAGCCACCTTCCGCCAGGACGATGTAGGTGTCCCCGAGTATTGCATTTCTCCCCAGGAAATCTTATATCGTATATGCTTAGATTTTCGAAAGAGATAGAAGATTGCAATTTTTAAGATCATATTCCATGCACTTTGAATGTATTTTTTATATTTTTCTCACTAATGTGTATAGACGTTATTTTTATTACATTTTTTAAATAAAAATCTGCTTTAGGTAATCTATAATTTCCGATTTTTAAACAGAATTGTGTTTCTAATGTTATGTGCCGCACATCTTAATATATGTATATTTGACATATGTGTGTATATATATATATATATATACTTTAAATGTTTATTGTATTATAAAATTATAGACAGAATTTTGTCGCAAATTATAGATTATTATAAGATAGTCTTTAATATCTAGAATTAAATATTAAAGAATTTTAGCAAATCATTTAAAAATCCTGAAAGAACAGAAAAGCTTTCTTTTTAGTCTCTTTTTAATTAAAATTAATTGAACTTTAACAAAGAAAAATTTAATTTGAGTGCGAGAAAACATGGCATTTTTTCAATCGCTTCGACAATACCAATTTTTTCTACAGCAGATCTTACAAACTCCGTAACAAAATAAAAATATTTTTTATTTCAAATTCATTTAACGAACATTTTGATAGACTTTTCATATGCCAGAAATTTCTATTTCACGCACGAGTTCGTGAACGTCCATATATTTTGAACGAAACGAAAAATGCAAACGCTTCTGCATCCACTGAAGTCTCATTCTATGCACACCAAGTTAGTTGGTAGCTGACAACTAAGTATGTCAATCTTAAAGCGGATACGTTGAGATCTCTCAAGATGAGACTGGCTTAACGTGGGAACAATCGTGAAACGATCACCGACGTACTCCGGCACGGCGTTCGGAGTTTCAAGAGAAACTCTGCGAGATCTCGACCAAGTTTCAAGATACCGTCGAACTTGAGAGAATTTCAGAAGCCAATATATATATATATATATATTGCAACGTAATTGAAAAAGAAAAAATCTTTTAGTCATGATCTATATAAAATAAACTCGTACAAAAATTTATATCGCCACGAAATTTTTTACACTGTCATAAGATTAATAAATTAATTGTGTCAATTATCATAGAGAAAGAGAGAGAGCGTATGTCCAATTTTCAAACGTCATCCAATTTGCGAGTTGTAATAGCAGAGTATATAACATCAAATTACAAAAGTAAATAAAGTATCAGGCGACAATCTAAATTCAGATATTGATCGCAGCACCTCCAATACATATATTTCCTCCTCTCTCTCTGATTGGGATTTCATGAAAACGCGTTTGAAGTAATCGAAATAATTGCCAATCTTGGAAAACGATGGAAAGCTATCAATCAATCACGTTGAGATGGTTCTCTATAATGGTTTACTATATATAAGTAAAATTGAAACCGTCGAAAGCTTAACCGACAAATAAATCAATTTTATATATATAAATGGCTCTCGCCGTTGTTCGCGGCGTCGAACAAACCACTGGAATGAATTAACGGTGACTATGGAAAGCGAATACTCTCGGAAAAAAACGAGCAGAGTGAATTTGGTGCTGCTAGTCGCGGGAATGTAACCCAAAATAATACCCATGGGGAAACCTTATTTACCCATGGAAATGAAAACTGGCGAATATGGCAATGTAATTTAGATGGTTTGCGCCAATGTATTGTAAAACTTTGTAGCCCGTATATAGAGTAACTATATCACGCTTAATTGTTCTAAGTAATTACCGTGCGTGATTGTGACATCGAGATAAAGTTATTATAATAGAATGGCAAAGAATAGAATGGAATGGCTAGAGAGATATATATTAAAGTATCTCATATTTCGTGTGTAATTTAGATGTTATATTAAAACATATCTTTTTCCTTCTCCTGTCTCTTTCTCTCTATCTTTCTCTTTAATATTAAATATATATATATCTCAAAATAAAAATTATTATTATTATTTTAATACCATACATACGAATTATGAAAATACTACGTTAGAAAATAAATGAGAGCATTTGCAGGTAATAATATCTTTTATCCACTGCCAATACTCACAGCATTACTGCACTTAAGTACTTAACTTCGCAAAGCTTATTATCTTAGTAATTGGAGATTGAAATTTAATTATGCCCTCAATTATATATAAATCATATTATATATAAATCAGACTATATATAAATTAAAATCAATGTAACGCAAATTACCTGATAGATTAATTTGACTTAACTTAATCGAATCAATAAAGCTAAAATAGATTTTTACAATTTAATATTAAATTAAAGGCAGAGCAAATATCATATTCACAATCATCCATTAGACTATAAAAAAATTTATAAGGAATTTATAAGATTTACGAAAATAGCGACTTGAGAAAGATAATTAATTAATTGAACATCTTAGAGAGCTTCTCTTCTTATTTCTACCAGAATTTAGACGCGATATTTTTCAAGATGAAAACCCGCAAGTCGAGATAATAGCCGCGTCAGCTAGCTTAGAAAATATTTATCACTGCTTATTCTTTTCTCGCCTCTTTCGCTTACTCCTTTGTCGCCACTACCACTGCTATTATGCGGAGAGCGAGAGATATATATCACACCGAAAGCATACAAGAAGTAACAAACAGCGATATAATTCTCGTGGCTGGCGGAATGCATTTGCAACTTTTAACGTCCAATATCTCATAGCTGAAACCGTGAAAGGATGTATAATGCGATTCGTTTGTGCGCGCAATAGTGGTAAACGCGGGCAGGAAGTGTGACGCAATTCTGCGTTTCCGATTAAAACTGGCGAAACCTTAATTAAAACATGTTATGTATAAATGGGTAATCACCCGTATTATATCGCATATCGAACATATAGATAAAATATTCATGCCCTCGATGATTTCGTGGTATAGTTCGTTCCATTTACAATTACCGGTTGATCAAATTTTATCCCATGTCACTCTTTAATAATATGCAGCGAGTCAAATTAATTATAACAAGATCAATCGACAAATGCATTGCAAAAATGAAAATTTGCTGAATTACATTAAAATACAAATAAAAATAAAAAATATATCTCGAGATATATAAAATTAAATTCGCTTAATAAATTTTGGCATCCAATATTTATGTGTATTAAATATGTCAGATTTATACTTTTTCAAATTTATTGTAACTTCGTATCTTTTTATATCTCTCCAAAAATTTATTATAATAATTGTCCTGTATTTTATAAAATTTTTTTTTTTTATTTAATTATACGTAATTTAATTATATGTATTTTCAAAAATATTTTTAGAAATAGAGATCACGTGGAAATGATATAGGACGGAAGACAAAATTCTAAAAATATATAAACCTCTTCTGAGAAAGACGTATTTTAATAGATGTATTATAATAGACGTATTTTCTGACAAAACCGTTATGGTCAAGACTTCTTCTCGTTTTTATGCGCGGCGCTTTTTACAGACATTTTATTGTTTGACCGTATCACAAAAACTCAAGCTCTTGGCGTTCCTCTAAAACCTTCATATGCGGACATCGTCCATTAAATTTTTCCACGTTTCGCTTCGTTCTCTTCTTCGGAGAATGCAGCGGCGCGTCGTAGCGAGCGCTTTATACTCTCTCTCGGATCGCACCCACGATAATTGAATTTCAGCGGCTGATTTAGCGGGAAGGTCGTTGTGCGAATGAGAGAAAATAATATCGCCGATATGCCATCCGCGCGCGTCGCATTGCTAATTACCGAAACTCGACCGCGAATTATTAACGGACCGTTCGCGTGGTACTCATTACCACTGATATCGATCCGGCTGTGAATTCTTTTAGCCCTTTCATTTCTCGCGGTCGACGTAAATACTATGCGCGCGGTCGCAATACGAATGCCGACTATAATATCCATGCCATCTATAACATAGGTCCAATAATGTGTAGCGCGTAAAGGACATAAATACATATATACTTCGCATCATTTGCGATTTAATTACTTCACTGGTGTCGGAAATTGAGCCCTGTTGAACGTTGAATCTAATATCTATTTGTACAGCTAACGCACCGAGAATTATATGGAACTAATAAAACTTATAATTATTAATTTGTTTCTAATCAAAAGATATCACGGTTTTCTACCTTTGAAAATTTAAAATTACCCGTTACCATATTTTGTTTTATAAAAATTTAAAATTAAAGAAATGGAAGAATAAACAAATTGTCTCGATCAATTTCTCCAATTTAATTATATATAAATTTTATATAAATTGTTTTAGCTGTATTATTTGGTTTCTCGAAAGAAAAAATAAATAAAAAGATTCACACTAACAATAAGAACAGATGCGCCACGAATAATATCATGCGTGCTAATGCAAACGCGATTCCCCGAAACAAATTGCATGATAGTGCAATAGTTTGTCATTTTAAGGGAGAATAAGCGAAGTTTAGTTCCCAGTTCTGGTCGATATAACGCCAAGCACTGTTGTCGCACCTGGCGACACTAATTAATAAACAGCCTTAGCAATACCGTAAGTGAAATTTGAATAACTTGCAACGCCAATCGTCATCGTTAATTAGTTCTTAATAAAGGACATTTGAACACTTTTTTTTTCGCCTCGTGTCACAGGTGACATTCTACGCGAGAAATTTTTTGATCGACTTCATGACTTGAATACCAAAGGCGTTCGCTTATACTTCAAAGTCTAGGGAGGAGGCGAGCGGGTGAAGAATTATTAATAAGTCTGCAAAGGCTGTCGAAGAAAATCCTATTATACTTCCTTCTCGCTCCTTCTATAAGAACCATCCTTTTATGTTTTCTAGTAACGTGCAAAAAAACAAATTATTCTCGGAGTTGCAAAGTGCTACGCCCGAGGCTACGCCCATAATTATGTATTCGGAGTTTATTAATTCCTATTGACTATCAGAGTAACTAGTTTATTAGATCAATAATTTTCTCTATAATCACACCGCATCCGTAATTATACTCGATCATCTTGCTCTTACTCATGCTATTATTTTTAGTTTTAATATAAATAAAGAAATAATTGAATAAATAAGAAACTCTAAATAAGAAAAAATTAAGTCAGTAAACTCTTTTGTATAGGAAAACTGCGTGTGTAAATATGCCTTTATAAAAATTCACAAAATATACCATCATTATCAAATAAAATTACGTGTTTGGATGTGCTAACAAAAGATATTATCGTTTGTTAATATAACAAAATAAAATTTATTATCTCCCAAAAATCGTGACAAGCCCGTTTCAATTAGCGAACTGGATTTCCACGCGATAACCATATATTCGATATTTCTCATGCAATTATATACCCATCATATTTCTTTCGCCAACCATTTACGAATGCAAAGCAGCTTCATATACAGTATGTATCATCATGCATTTCACATTTTCTAGTATCAAACAAAATATACTCTATTTTTTTATGTTTTTTACTACACACACACAAAGAGAGTCCGCCAGTATTTTCGTTCCTAATAATATATTTTATCGTCAAATATGTCAGCGCAATATTTACGATCTCCTAGTAATAATATCATACACTGGAGCGTTTTTCACGCGCAAAATCATTTTCGGCGCAAAAATATCCGTGCTCGAAATTTCTACTGCTAAATACGATAAGAAAATGTTTTACATTCAAGAAGTATCATAATTCCGCTCACGAATTTCCACGGAGAGAATAGACAATGCATTTGCGGAAGAGAAATTCGTGAGATGTGAGCACATGAGGTTGCCACAAAGTTTCCAACGAGCTCGTTTAATCGTACGATCATATTTCTTTTTACATATTTCGCAAATCGATCTGTGAGTAAACTTAAGAGAGCGATTAAACTGTCATTCGTACCAAGCAACAATCTCGCGATTCTTTTATCTTTGGAAAATGCGCCGGGAATTTGCAGGAATGNNNNAATGCCGCGCATAAAGATGGAGATGCTTGAGCGAATTGCACGAAAATAGAAATCCACTTACTACCGGTCGGATTTCCGACAAATTCCGCACTATTATCCTACATCAATTAAAATCTCTCCGTGCCGTTCGGCCAGAAAGCGAAAATCGGCTGCGATGACAATGGGACGCGAGATGCAAGAGCGGCAAGATTTCATGAGCTTAACGATCTACGGAAATGCAAATTCTACGGAACCGTGTACACATTTCATAAATGCAAATTGTGCGAAAAGAACTGGACATGTTCGTACAAGATGCAGCGTGCATTAAATCACTCGAGCATTACAACGTTAAATGCATTCAGGCGCGAAATAAACGTAAACAATCTCGGTTGCAGAAATATAATCCAACAAATGAGATAATTTGAATAAAGAAAAGGTTACATTGTACATTCCGCGATTTGGAGCATACCGAGTCTATTTGCGAAATACTATTGTCCATATGTGCACTGTATGCTTGAGTTTAAATGTAATTGTATGATTTTCATCTCGTGTTTAAATTGAATGCGATTTTCATTTCAGATAAACAAAACTCATATTCAAACTGTATTTAGCGCTAAACACGCAGCGAGGAAACTCGTCTATCTCATTAACAAGCCCATTCGCTGGTTCAGCAATATCTCCTACGTGTAAATACACATTACATAAACGTGTGGTTCATATAGCTGATATTTTATAAAGATGTAAAAGATGTTATATTTTAATTAATTCCGCTTAAGTCTTTCATTAGCGCAAAAATAATTTTGTATAATTTTGTTCATCCGTAGATTAAATAGTTAATAAAGCATTATTGATTAATGCTTCTTAAAAATATCAAAGAAAGATATTAAGCATGACTAAACCACAAAACTGAAATAATTATAAAAAATTATGGTGACTGTATAAATGTAAGAGAAAACATATCAAGATTTAATGCGCGTTTTAACCCAAATTTAAGAATCATTGCGGTGGGCGATGCATCAGAGTGTGAAGAGCAGTATGCATTTTTCACTGGTCTTTCAATGCTTCCGAAAAGATTATCTGGCACATTTCCCACACGGTTACAAAAGCAAAAGATGCATATGTAGTTGAATAAAGAACGAGAGGCATCAATTTACGAAAATAACAAAATTTTGCAAAATCATCTTTGATACGATTTTACAGTTTGCGTAACCCGCTGAATTAACATTACACACTTTATAAATATCTCCTTAACTATATAATAAACAGACTGATGTCTTGTATAATTAATATTTTGTATTAATATTTATATGATGTAGATAAACCCTGAGTAGCTAACATATGTATCAAATTATTTTGTTTTATCGTTAAAATAATTATTCGTAATGATGTAACAGACAATTCAAAATCGTTATTAATTGAGACATTTAAAATTTAAAAAAGATACTAAACTCTCTTGGTATCGATTTAATCTTATATTTAATATGATTTTACTATATCAATCATATATCCAATATTGAAATTCTAATGGTTTTCCTCAGTGAAAAACGCGATACGATAGACGATATCGCAGATAGTACGATATCAGATTTCATAAAATGCGGCGTATATTACGGCGATATCGTTTTTAATCATTTATGTTCACGACAATTTCAATGCAAACGCTTTTATTCCCGATATTGGTGATATCGAGAATATTCGTTCACGTCTCGAAATACACAGGAGCAAAGCTTTTAACACGGATGCACCAATTTTACGGCACTATATTTCCACCATCTTATCGCGCACCGTAATAAATTTTTGTACGACGATTATGCGAAAAAAGACTAAAAATCGAGCGATAAATTATTATCTTACCACTCTTGTTGGCACAAACGCAATCCGATATGGTACCATTTATTTGGTCGTATAATCTAACGCTAAATTACGAGATAAAATAATTCAGCAAAAATATGCCTTTTCCTAAATATGAATGATTCTCTTTCTGGAATATTTTCGACAAGCAAAAAAGATTTTTTAAATTATGGCTATCTATATTTCATAAATACAGTAATATTATTAAAAAGTGATTAATGTCAATTATACTATCGAAAAATATCGCGTTAAATATCACACAATCGTCCCTTAAAATTCACTTCTGATACCGATGTTCGAGATATTAAAAGCCGTTTTGTGTACTCAGAACTTCCCGATATCTGCGGAAAGGTAAATTAATGCGGGCTGACTTCCTCGGGTAAACTAAGGCGCACAAATGGAGACGACCCTTTTGGAATTGAAGCGACCGAGCAATCAAGAAGTTAATTACGACAATGTTATGCAAACGCGTCCGTCTTCTCTCGCGTTGTAATGGCGCGGATCGAAATCTATGGCGAGAAATTCCCAATTTACCTGCATTCGACTTATAACCAGCGCGACGGTACATTAAACGGGTACGCGAAGTTTCACCCGTCCTTCCCCCAGCCACGAAATGCATAAATCCTCCGACTAATGTCGTGCAATTTGTAATCCGCGGCAGCTTCCAGTACATAAAGTTCATATATTACACTTCTATGAATCACGACTTTCCACGCCGCTCGCGCTGCTAGCCCGTTTTAGCAATCGTTAGCCGTCGATGTAAATTTCAATATTTATTTCATTCAGAATAACGATGTAATAAACAATGGCGTAATTTCCTCCCATACGATTACCTTACGATAGATAATTATTACATTTTGAATTTTTTCGCAATAGCTTGCTTCAGATATTAATAGTATATTATTTATATTAATATAAATTATATTTGTTACATGATAATTATTATTTTCTGCTTTGTGAAAAAAAAGAAAGAAAAAATGCAACCAAAAAGTCAAAAAATTAAAATTAAATTAAATATCCACAAATATTGTCCAAATCTCTTCTTTTTTGTTTTTAAAATATGAAACTTTTCTTAAAGCTCACGTAAAACTGTAAATCTTTGAAAATCTGATAAAAAATAATAGGAAAAATCTTGCAGAATAAAATGATGCTGTGTGAACTTGACGTCTCAGTTTGTCTTAAAGCATTCTTATTTGGTTTAACGAAGAACAGAATTATTTGTTTAAAAAACTATTAATAATTATAAAATTATTGAAAATAAAATAAGAATTGTTAATTATTTATGAATTTGCACGAAATGATATGCCAGCTTCACATGTACCATGTTACGCGATTCGAGAGGAGAACTATGAATATAAAGCAATGATTTTGAATTTTAAATCATTTTTACCTGTTGCCTATCGAGTCACAAAAAATTAACGATCGTTCACACGCTTCCAAATTCATGTCGTTACGCATACATAAACATTCAGTTGAGTGACCCATGATACCTATATATTACGCATTCATGAACTCTTTTATCTCGCTTGCTATCTTTATGAAAAAACTCTTTCGTTCAAAATATTAAAATATTTCACAAAAAAGTAATTATCTTCGAAAAGATATATATAATATATATAAAAAAGAAGCCTTATATAGTCACTATATATATAGCATTTTTTGCTAATTTCTCTCTCTCTGTAATTTGTTGACGAAATTAGCTATAATTTAACAAAATAAGTAACACAGCTAAAATAGAATAAGTAAAGCTTAAAGTACCAGATAAAATAAAGAGCTGGCTGATTAGATTGGTACAAGTAAAATTCGCTGGAAACCACCTCTTTGCGATTAGTTCTGTGGGTAATCTTTGTAAGAGTAGATCTAATTTATATGTAGCCAAGAATTAAAAGAACGTTCTTCAAAATAATTTTAGATTAAATTATACGCGCGGCAATTATACGATTTTTCTAAAATGTTTAAGATATATATTATCGAGTAAAATTGATCAACAATCTCGTTAAAATAAATATTATATTCCATGGTTGTCCTCCAGAGAACATATAAAAGATATGGAAATCTTACATTTTTGTTCGATATATAAAGATATGTATTGCTTGTAGTGACTTATAAATATCTTCCAAAGATAACACGATTTGTCATGAAAATTTCGCGAAAAGACGAACAAGAATGCGTCGCACCCTCTGCAGAGAGTACGACGTTTCCGAAATAATAATCACCACAGAGCTCAGGCTCGCCGTTCCATCTTCGCTCGGCATAGTTCGCTGCTGCGGCGCAATCTGGTTCGTTCTCAACGACGGGGGAAAGTTACCCGGAGTCTGGTGGCGCAAGGACCGTCATATTTTCCGAGTGTCACTCGTAACTCATTCTCTTCATCCTTCCTTTAAGCGCGTCGCGCGAACCTGCTCAACCCGTTTGCAAAGACGGACGAAGTTGGTACATTATATACGTCTCGTTAGACGAGGCAAGCCCGCTCGTGTCGGAGACACGGTCACACGCGCGCGCGTTGAATAAGAAAGCTGCTCGATGAAGAGAGTCCTCGAACATCCGACTTTTCTCCTCCTCCTCCTCTTTACGAGAAGCAGGTGGAAAACGTGTAGAAAGTGCTCTCGTAGCACGCGATAGTTATCTCGCATTATTCTCGAGACGGGACGGCAAATTTAGACCGATAATATGGTTATAATTACGTGAGAGGATCGATTAAATATTACCGATAATTCTATTGTTCAGAAAATGATAAGAAAATAGACTACAATAATGTCGGCTAAAAATAAACAGAGATGGAACGAAATTATGTGGCAATATTTCTCGGTTGTCATAAAATGATTAAACAAAGAAGTTTAACTATTTACGACTATATAAAAATCTCAAAAGTCTTCTTTCAAAATATTTTTGGATGAATCAATTTTCGAATTTTGAAACAATTTAAAATTATATATATATATATATATATATATATATATTCTACGCGTAATCCTAACTCATTTCCTAAAGCGTTTACGCTACAATTAAATCAAGTATTTAAATATCGACAATTGATTCAACCAAAGTCATACCAATCACACCAATTTAACGAGAAAGTGCGAATTGGACAGAAATATAGCGTGAGTGTATATCAAATGAGTGAATTTGATGTGTGTTCGTATATATGCATATATGAGGATAGCGGAATGAGGGTTTTTGTAAAAATTGAACGATTCTAATAAACCGCAGCGTTTTTTCGAACGTGTTTGACTTCAAACCTGGTGCGGTGCACAGATCGCAGCAGTGATTTATTAGGCTTGAACGATAGCTAGGTCGGTTATTTTGGCAAATATAATTTCGATAATGTTCTTCAGTAAGCCAATATTATTGCAACGGTCAATAATAATGCAAAGAATAACGCTACAATCCGCGAAATGCATCGCTATTTCGTTTGAAAGTGTATCTCCGACGTATCCATCGATTTCGACTGCAGATTACACAAAACACAAAACATCCAGATATCGCTATCGGTGAGAAAGTGCGAAAATTTGGATTAATTGATACCATTAATAACACAATAATACAATTATAACAATTAGTTAAAATATTAAGAAAACATAATTAGTATGTTTTGTCCACGATATTTTATACATAGATGATGAATTATGGTAAATATTAGAATTTTTTGCCATAAACACTTATAGATTTAGTCATTCGTAGAAAAGCATCTGCATGCGCATCTCTTACATTATTAATCGGATTGTACTGTAGAGTGTCTCAGAAGCACAATCTATTCTTCCAACTACAGATATTTCTGTCACAAACTTTGCAAAAAGCTTTTATATAAACGTACACAGTTTATAAATAAATTTATATATACTGATAAAAATTTTTAATGTAAAATTAATTTTTAAAACAATAAAGACAATTCTCTATTTAGATGTTTCAAGCTTAATTTGTTTAGAATAATTGATATAAACATGTTAAAAATATAAATAAAATTTCTTTTTAATTATTTTAATTAAGACTCGAAGATAAAATTAACTATTTATTATTTAAGTCATAATTCATTTGCATCGTGTTACAGCAATTCAATTAAATTTTGCAACAAAATAAAAATAAGAGAAAATAGACTTTCTAAAGGCGAGAAGAATTTATCCAGTGAATCCTGACACCAATTGAACAGTAGCGTTTCCATCATCCATCAATTTCTTATTTCATTTAAGTTGGAAAATTGATGAGCACTCGTTCTTTTTCGGGCCCGCAACGTTCAGAAAAAGCTTCTTTCTAAGATCGATCACGCTCTGCTATCTGAACCATTGTTACTATGAATATATAATATTTAAAGATACTTGAGAAGCATACAGTTTACATCGCACCCTACATACAGATTTAAAGTAGTAAATCGAGATTATAATTGCAAATCTAGGACTATTTATATTTCCAGCAATATTTTTGCGCAAAATTTAATATCAATTTAAGAAATGCCACATTTAAAACTGTATAAAGTTATTTATAATTTAAGATTCATGTCAAAAACATATTTTTGTTGATATTATATTTTCTTAATTAATAACTAGAGATTTACTTCTTTATATAAATTTTAAATTCATTCTATATTCAGAAATGGATATGATTTATTTTTGATACGTGTTCCTTCAAAATTGTTTTTTAGAGATGGATTAGGATTCGCGACCGGAGTACATGTTATAATCTTGCTCTAAGCTCGGTAACATAATGATGATGATACTGATAATGTCGCGGAGATGGATACGCAGTATTAGTCAACACTCGCATCCTATTATCTTGCCGCTATGTCTACTGCAAACTAGCATCATCAATGCGACACATAATTCCCCAAGACAAGAGAGTTTGCTTCTTCACGCATAGATTATGTCCCAAGCGGCAATAACCAATGTAATCTGTTATACTCATAATAACCAGAAAGATTTTTCGTTTCTCCGTTGGAAAAAATATATTTATAAATAATAATATTATTGTGTATCATTCAATTTAAATTTCTATTGTATATAAACTTGATTTCTTTATTTTATTAAAATGGTTTTAATTGCATTCTAGTAATTATAAATAAATACAAAAACGTGATTTTTTTATTTCTAATTTAACACAATTTCTAAGAAAATTAAAATCTTGCTTCAAATATTGATGACTATGTCCAGAAAATTTATGTAACTCGCAAAGATTATATCAAGTAGAACAAGATACGCATTGGTCCGGCATCGATAAATATGTGGCTCGAATTTCCAAAATATTTTTGCGATCATGCAATGTTCATGTCGGCATGAACAATTGATTGTCCTGAAAATTCAAAGATATTCGTATTTTTTTCTGAGCTAGCCCCGTTATAGTCTCCCTGCAAAATAAACATTCACATGCGCAAACAGATCCAAATACATATATCGGAAACGTACTCGAGAAAGGCTGGCTGAAATTTGCAATCCTCTCTCATCTCATTTATAGAAACCATATTACTGCACCAAATATTGTTTTTCATAACATGACGCGAAACGCGTGGCGTTGACATCTGATTGTCGATCGGGAATCAACGGGTGCTTATTCCACCCTATATATGAGAGCATGCAGCATATAATTCGCAATTATCGATCGATAACGTTTACGGTCAGGAAATGCTAATGACGCATCTTCCCGAGCGATACCAGTCTTGAATGTGCATTCCACTCTATACTAATTGCTCATAGTCATCAATTTACTTGTCAATATCACGGATCATCGTCAAAAGAGTATGCATTCGAGTGCGCTTCTTGTTTTATACTCTTATGATGAAATTAATTATCAGTGGGTTCTTACTCCACAAAAAAGTCTTAAAATCTATTCGATAAATTTGTCAAACAAATATTTTAAAGAGAATATATAATCAATTTACAATTATTATTCTATTATTCTAACTTTATAATTTATTTATCTAATTTTAGCAATCTCATTAAAAATATTTGTAATTCAATCAAAACAGAAAAAAAGAGAAAAAGAGTGGTTTTTGTCCTGCAAGTTTTTAATTATTAAGATCTTTCATCAGTAATTTTAAATTACAACTTGAATATGCTATTCAATGATTTTCACTCCACTCTAAACAATAATTTTCGCCCAAGTTTATGTACACATTCGATGTGTAGCACGGTATGCAATCCGCTTATAACGTTACAGCTGAAATTTTCTGCATCAAAATCGGCCGTTCGGTTCGACTATTATTTGTTCGCAGTCCTGCAGTGGCAGCAGACGCGCGTTTCGATTCTACCGGATTCCCGTCGTGACATTTACTGCGCGTATTTTCCTCGGCGGCAGCTGGCACAAGTCACTTTATATAGCGGCTCAAATCGTACGCGATGCCTCTCCTGCCTGCATACGCAAACGCGTTTCATTTTCAACGCGAAAGTGCAGCCGTTTTAAGAAAATATCAAAAAATTCTTCAAAGGGTTCTCCGCATTTGCTTTGTAAAACGAAAATAAATGGCTTTCTTAAACGGCAGAAATTAATAAAGAAAGCGTGAAAAAAATTATATTATTTTCAAAACAGATATTACACTACCAGATTATATTATCCCCTTCCTTCCTCCCGAAATATTTCAGATTATGATTTATTTTCAAGCTGATTTAATGCTTGATTTAAAGCCGAGTTAAACTTAAAAAAAAGTTATGCTTTTTAAGGAGACATACCCGTTTGAAACCTCGAAAAATGAGTAAATTTTTTTAGATTTTTTCGCAATGCAACGACTTGATAAAAATTTTTAATCTTTTTATTACGATATTAATACAATATTATTAATTACTTAAATAAAAATTTTCAGCCCAAAAAATATATTTTTTTTGAAGTTATGCAAATATTTACAGACTTATGTTTTCATACACGGTGTGCATGAAAACTCGGGCTATGTTCAACGGATTGATTTCAAATTTTACATGCGAGTTTCTAATAAGATTCCGCATCTGCCAAGGAAGCCTTTTTTTTAATCCGATTTCCTATTTTTTTGTTATAAAAAAAAAGGATGGACTTTTTTTTAAAAAAATCGAAACTTTTTTTTAACATGCCGCCATTTTTTTATTTTTTAAAATTTTGAAAAAACGCTTGAATAGCAGATAGCTATTACAATGTTTAATAAGAAAAAACTTGAATTTTTGATTTCAGATATGATCTACGAACGTTTTTATGCACATCGTGCAGCCACTTAAAATTTAAAGGAGCTCCGCAAATATTTCCATAACTTTTAAAAAAAAAATTTTTTTGAGCTGCAAATTTTTATTTAAGTAGTTAATAATATTGTATTAATATCACAAAAAAATTAAAAATTTTTATCAAGTCGTTGCGTTGCAAAAAAATCTAGAAAATGTACTTATTTTTCGAGATTTCAAACGAGTGTTCCCCTTTAATTATTTTTCTTAAAGATCTTATTGCAAAATATGTTTCTGGCTATATTATTACGTTATGATTATTGTAACAAAGTTGCAAATTCGCGACGCGCTGATGTGGTATAGTTATTTTGTTTAATAACATTTGAGTTTGCTTTGCTGAACGTAAATAGATGGATTAAGATATAATCAGAGCCTCGGTACCGAGATAATTAACGCAATAAATGAATAGTACTGTGTATGTGTACATTCGGTTTTACATAATTCTGCAACAACTACACCTAAGAATATCGAATGCGTCGATTGCAAATGTATGTATGCCTGTAGTAAATCTACTAAAACCGAATTCTCTTGGTGAAACGCATAATTGATGAGAGAAATCGTGGGAAAAAATTAAAAATGTACAGACTATCACATCATTTGCAACGAAACTAAATGAAATTGCAAGCTCACATTCCAAATTTGAATACCGCAATGCAACGCGTACAAACCATTTAAATGCTAAGCAGCAAGCATACAGTTCGCGTTTAATTATTTTTTTTTTTTTTGTGCATTTCTAGTAATTCACTGTAGAAACATTGCGAAACGTTAAGCACGCTTCGTATGCAATGTCATTAATTACTTCAGTATTTTTCTCTTGCAATAATATTTCGTAATAAACTGAAGTAACTTCAAATTTTTACAACTCAAATTAAAAAGTCAAAAAAAAAATTAATGATTATTGGTGTTATATAACAAACCCATATAATTAATATTTTTCAAATATGTGCGTATGTGTGTGTCACATATGTCTATATTAATTTTAATTATCAGTTCAATAAAATTCATGACGATAAAAATAAAAATATATTATTTAATAAATTATTAAGAATTTGTAAACGTATACGTTTCCTTTGTAAAAATATTTGAATTAATAGCAAATTATCAAAAATATTCTAATATTGTGATTAAAAATATAATGCAGATAAATAAAAATTTATAAATCTGCATACATATAACTTAATGCTTACAAGATAAAAGAAAACTTGGATAACTCTTTATACAAACGTGGAGGTGCTTTCCAAATATGCGAACATATCTCAAAATATGATAGCTCTCTTTGTATGAGAATGTAGGTTACAAAAATATCGACATTCACCCGAAATTTTGTCGTGAGTAGCACATGTCATGTAAACGTCAAAATGACGATGCAAAATTGTTTAATCGGGTATTTTAATAAATATATAGATATTAAAAACTCACGGCGAGAGAAATCAATTCACATACATATTTACAAAAATGAAAAATGTATTACAGAATTACAATAAATGAGAATTCACTCATCGACCGATGCATTATCTATCGATATCTATTATCTCGTTGGAATACGTATAAAAAATTGAATATATATATATATATATATTATAAGCACGATGAATATTGCAGTATTTTAACGCGAGTAAAGAGATAAAAAAGCGACATATTTCACACACCAAATTTGTGCATTTTATAATTCAAAATATACATAAGCTTTGTATAGAAATTCGTTAAAAAACGTGCATTAATTTATCAAAATAAATATAATTATCTAATTACGCATGAATGAAGCCGATGAACCGCCGTTGCATCATCCTCGCCGACTTCTCCATTGTTGCAGGCACACGATTATACGAACACAGATCGACCGAGAACGCGGCTAATTACGATTCCGCTAATGCTAATTAACACGATACGATATTCGCCCGTCATTTCATACGACACTCCCGACATTTATCATACGCACAATGCACTAACGACGAGTAAATAAAATTAAACGTGAGACACCGTCGATTTACGCACTATTGACGCACGTTCGACAACAATTTTACGTATCTCACGACGAGCTTTCGATCGCGAATCTGTATCGTCAAAAAACAACTAATCACCTTCGCGAAATTTAGTCCGAGAATACACTCGATATTCCCGATGCGTCTTGAAAGAACGAATAATCGTGAGGTTAGGTTGGCCGGCGTAACTAGATATCAAAGATTTACACATATAACGAAGATTGCTCGTATGGATGCCGGTCGATACGACGTAATGTATGTATATTTCGCGACACAGAGTAGTCACAAATATCGAAAGACGCGATTGATCGCGACGTCACGCATTAATTACCACGATAATCGTTCAATTCGACACACTTATTCCGGCACGTACTCAATCACACGCGACGTTAGCTGCCGTAAGAAAGCGCGGGAATAATGCGCAGTGATTCTCCTTTCGCGGCGACTGTCGCGAAGATAGTGTCGTAATATCGGACGCTAGGGCATAGACATAGTATATCTAGAGTGTTATGGAGAGAAGGTCGTCAAATATTAGACAGAGATAGCATGCTTTGTATCACCATTCTATGTTTCTCTTTTCATCCCCTCTATTTTTCTGTTTCCAAGTCAAAGGCTTCTTTAACATACCACGCGTCGTTAAAAATAAAGAGATTGTTGATCGTACAGCAGCTATCTCTTTCTATTGTTTGACGCGTTCTGACTACGGGAGATATAGAGACGCGCGGTCTGTTTACATTTACATCTATGCGCTAGGGGAAGGGAATCACGCGAGTCCTACCTGTCAATAACAACTCAAATATATGTGGAGAAATATAAATGTAGTACGCAAAATAACGTCGCTCAGATCGTTTCTCGATATTCGTAACCGTCGTTTAGCGTCACGAACTGTTTCTCACTTGACTCGACGTTCCACGCGAGCAATCCACGATGTGTATATATAGTTTAATATAATAATTTTTCGCAATTATTCGCTGATCCGGTACGCGCCGGAAATATTGAGTAGATTTTCGAATTAATTAAAGTACGCAATAATAATTAGCTATTTCGTGACGATGTGCGTGGATTAAAAGCTCTCGCGTTACGTGAACTTTGTCGCGATACTTCGCATTTTTAGCGAATGAACGATATATTCATAGACATAGTATATTTAAACCGAATATTAAGGAGTAGGCTTCGTCAAATATTAGATAAAGATAGCATATTTTGTATCACCATTCTATCTTCGTCTTTTTATCCTCTCTATTTTTCTGTTTCCCAGTCAATAAAAGCTTGTTCACCTTACCAAGCGTCTTTAGACAAAGACAGATTGTTGATCGTACAGCAGCTATCTCTTTCTATTTTTTGACGCGTTCTGACTAGAGGAGACTAGGGAGATGTAGAGACGCGCAGTCTATATATTATACTTCTATGGGTATATTTCACTTGGCATTCCGAAGCGTTTGTGACGTCATTCCACTCCATATTCAAGTCGCTAATATCGCGTGGTAAAATCGACGATTGCTCGTCGTGTTACACATTTAGTGCATTCACTCGTCATTTGTGCATCGCGCGTGTGATAAACGTCGGGAGTGTCATACGAAATGACGGGCGATTATCGGGTTAATTAACATAAACGAATTGTAGCCGCCTTCTCTCAGTCGATCCGTGTCTATGTCTGCAGCAATAAAGCAGTCGGCGAGGATGCAACGGCAATGTATCGGCTGGTGAGTTAACCTCTTTTACCTTCTCTAATGATTTCTTTCGATAAATATATAAATATTTCTTATTAAAATTTGTTTAAAGCTTTATGTGTGCATATATATATATATATATATATGTATATATTTTATATAATTGGAATTATGGAATCCAAGAGCTTCATATAAAACATCTCATTTTTGTTCCATTTTTTATTCGTTATTTTTGATACTTGTTCATGTATGATATTTATTAGGAAAACGCGCGCAAACGATGCACGTACAAATCGAGTATATCAAAAAATATAAATTTTAATATAACAAAATAACGTAATATTCAACAAATACATGATGTGGTTTTATTCGACTGAACATGCGTTTCTAATCAAACAGCGAGAGTATGCAGTAATCTCTCGAAACGTTTTTATTAATCTATGAGGAAAAAAATACATTTTTTAACAAATATTTTATTTTAGATATATTTTTACCATTTTTATTATTATTTTTTACTTTAATATTAATCAACGAAGTTCCCCATTTTAATCAGAGATACGATCATAATTAAATTTTTGCAAAAAATGCTTAAATCTGACATTTTTTTATTTTTTCTGTTAAATCTTAATAATAGAAATAGGAATAAAGAATGCACACAATTTGTCGTATAAATCCATGCCTTAGTACCCGCCACGTTTTGTTCCTTTATCACACGGCGTAGTGGTCGCTTTAAATCTACGAACTGTCACGTAGTCTCGGAATAATAACTAAAATAGATGTTGCTTTTAAAGTCGATAAGACGATGGCTCGCAAGAGAATGAAATGCAAGGAGGGAGGATAGAAAGTAGATCGTTGGAACTACCGCTCGAGGTAATTCGTAGCAATTTAAAGCGATTTAACATTACCTTCTCTGCCGGTCCGCCAAGGATTAATCGAATGGATGTGACTGAAAAGCGCGTCGAGAATCCAGAAAATTCTCGTTTCTTGGCAGGATAAAAACCAAAGGTAAGATAAGGAGGGTTAAAAGGAGAGCAAACTCAAAGTTTTCGATCTTATAAGAATCGCTAACCGTTTTCCGAACACTCAGAGCGGCTGAATCTAATTTGTTAGTCTCGGATATTTATCTCTCGACGCCAGTGCCGGATAATTAATTGCCGAAGAAACGAACGTTTATTCACAATTCGTGTGCTGATGAGAATTGTTGAGTATCCCTAAGCGGTTAAATATATAAGATTACCTTCTTTATCGAATATAATCAAATATATGTTTTTTTTTCAAATAAAAAAAATTATTTGTAAGTTATTATAATTAATTATTTATTTATATATTAAATAAAGGAAGATATATATATTAAATAAAGAAAGAAATGATTAAATAAGATCTAAGAGCTGTCATGAGACCGTAATTTAATTTATTATCGCATATAAATGAGCGTGTGTATGTCAAATACGTTCATACGTTTCGATACTATTTTCGGACGTTTTTCAGTAAGAATGTGTCAATACTATATGATCTAAGAACTGTCATGAGACCGTAATTTAATTTATTATTGCATATAAATGAGCGTGTGTATGTCAAATATGTTCATACGTTTCGATACTATTTTCGGACGTTTTTCAGTAAGAATGTGTCAATACTATATAATGTCAGAGATAGCAAGAATGTCAATACCATAATGTTAGATAAAAGAAAAATTGCATTTAAGCTCTTAATTTTTCCTTCATCTGACATTACTTGGTATTGACATTTTTGCTATCTCTGCTATTATATAGTATTGACATATTCTTACTAAAGATAGGACGAAAACGTATGTAGATATTTGGCATGTTCACACATTTATATGCAATAATAAATGAAATTGTATTCTCACTACAGCATTTAGCTTTTATTGGCCACTTCTTTCTTTATTTGATTTATATTAAAAAGAATTTATTTTCTTTTTTTTAATTTAAAAATATTGAATAAAAACAAAAAATTATCCTTTTTTGTATATATGCACATAATATACAATTTACCAATATAAAATAGTTTATACTAAATTATATTACATCTTTCTATTTTTAATTGACATTTTTTTACTATGAATAATTACAAGCTATATGATATGAATCGGATTTTTCGCATCTTTTACGTATTTCTTTTATATAATGTTGATATTTCTATTCAGAAACATAGACAATACTTTCCTTTCTCTCTCTTTTTTTCTTTCTATAGTTTCACTAAAATCAATTTACTATGTGGTCGAAACAATATTTTTATCGATCGTTATGCCATCGAACTATATGAATTTGCGTGGTAAAATTTTTACGGCCGTTATATTGTTGTATGTCTCTGTTAAAAGCACAACGTTGAAGTAACAATCGCACGGTCGAGATGCGTGCGGTATCATTGACTGAATGGAAAACAAATATATGCGCCAATCTATTCATTGCGTGATGATTCTTTTGTCTGTCGAAGAGCACAATCGACGCGTTTAACTTGTGCACGTACTTGCATTGTGGAAACTGTTGAATGCCGTAACATGTTTTGCATTTGAGCACACGAAGCAGAAACAAGTTTGAAAATGATCGACGTAGTAGAACGTAAATTGTAATGCATGCACGAGGCATCATATTCATAATTTAATTACACGCCGTTTACCTCATTCATTAGCATTCTTGTTTCTATAAACTTTCCTGCGCCGGTTATCGATAACAATATTCAATCAAGTCTCGACATTTCAAACAATCAAAGATCGAAGGGATCATCAGGTACTTGACAAATCACTGATTAAATGATGCAGCTCGCATGCGTGTAATACTCAATAATATCATAATCAATAATATTTACAGAGCTCGTAAATCGCTACAGATTTAAAATGTAAAAATATTATTTTTATTCAGAAATATTTATTTTTTAATAGTTTTTAATTAATGAACGATATTGAGCAAATGTGAAAGCTGACTTTATAACATATATTGTAATATAAAGTAACTTCAGAGCGCTCGCATTCATCAAGTTTTTCGCAATATTCGTGGTTATATACTACGATTATTGAGTACTTCTCACATTCAGGCTTGACATATAATGGACATACATTAAACGCTAATGCGGTGTACGATAGTGGATTACCCTATCGATCACAGCGGGTGTGGTTTGAATATTTCGCACGTTTTAATTTGACAAGTATAAATATACTGGCTGAACTATTATGGGTTTGCTTTGTTTTATTGTAACTATTATATATGTGATAATATATTATATTTGATAAAAAACAGGCATAGAAATAGAAGAATAACATTGATCGTTTAAAAATACATTATCACACACACACACACACACACACACAGACACACTTCAGAAGCCGCTTTTTTTTTTTTTAAAGCCAACGTATTTAAACGTATATTTTCCGCAACACATGAATACACATGAGTATTGCGGAAATATGCAACTCATAGGTTCTCGACATTGCACATTGACATTTTACATTCAAGCGATTTCGCGATATCGTAATATCTTGTGCAGAAAGAAGCAAATGCGCATCATTCACGCCACAAAAACAACATATAGACGTTTATTCATTTCACGTTTCCAATAAAATCCTTGTTGAAAGATGTTCGCAAGCGCCTTCCTTTTCTTTGATATACGATTTATATGCATTAAAATATCATTCAACGCGGAAATCCGTTTTATACCATATGTCACGTCGGCGTATATAGTTTATCCGGTTCTGTCTTGCCGTTCGCCAGCTTATCATTAGAGATTGAGATAGTCGTGAAAATATCAGAAAATGAATAACGTGATGCGTTTTGCAAACCTTCTCGTATTAAGTAGGACTTTCAGCACGACGCGGATATCCTGAAGCTGTATTTTATTCCGTGAGCTTTCGGGATTATCCGAAATGGCATCAGACATCATGCTAGAAATTCACTTGGTCCACGCGATGCGACACGGCGCAACTCGACGCCGGCTTCTGCGCCAAGTTGATCCGTTTAGTCTACGTCAGGTCAACCCGTAACAACAATTTCGGGAGTAAAAAGAGAAAGTATTTTATAATTATCAATTTTAGCATTGGTGGATAAAAAATATATATTTATTTATCTCGACGAAAATCGATAAAAAGGAATATACATATCATTGTGGTAATATCATAAAATTT
>NW_021849885.1:93044-99618 GCF_003651465.1 Formica exsecta | reverse complement strand
AGCGACCCAACACAATTTTTCGGTTCAGAAACGCAACACAATAAAGCGATGTTAAGCTCTTTTTAATATTTTGCTTGTAATTCTTAAATTTTTTTATATTATCAAAGTATTTATATCATATATTAATGCAATAACAGTAAAATATAGCGCATTTGTATTATCATAGTTTATCGATATAATTTATAATATTTTTTGGTTTTTCTTTTATAATATATTAAAGAATTTTATATGTATATCGGCAAAAATAGGGAAAATTTTTGATATGTATGTTCTATTATATTTTAATTTTTATATCTTTGCCGCGATGGAAAATGGATGCATTAAATTTTTGACGAAAATGGAGGGATCACAAATTCTGATAAAAAATATACTGCTAAAAATAATGTCATTGTATAATAAATATTACGATTTTACTCGAACATGAATAATACGTTCCCGTACAGTACAGAACATTGCAGCAACATTACGGCAATATTGCAATGTTGCAAATTACAATTTATAACATTTGTTATGATGATTTTTTGCAAATAATATACAAATCTAAATTAGCTATATTTACGACTTAGTTGTTAATTTTTTATAAAAAGCAAATAATTTGATTATATTTCAAAAATTATTAATTAAAATAATAATACAGAGGAGATATAGTCATGATAACAGCGATAAGAATTTCTATGCAAAAATTACAAAAGATAATTTTCAGAAGATTCTTATGAAAATAAAGGACAAACAAGTAAAAGAGATCAAGTAAAACGTGGATGTTTCAAGCGGGCAAAGAAACTGAAACGTCTAATAGAGTAGGAACTACTTTACTTCGTCGAGAATCTTGTCACAAAAGTAAAGTTTTGGTTGTTGATCTCATTATCTAGGCTAATAAAGAGAAAAAGAATTGTGAAAAAATATCTTTGCACAGAGCTAGAAATACATGTCTAATCTTATACATATCTAACGTACAGTACATGTTTTATGATTAAAAATAATCATCGATTATGTTCCGGGTATATATTTTCGAAGAGCATATATACTCTTCTAATCTATTTCACGATTCTGTACATTTTTTGAACGCGTAATAAGAAGAACACATCACCCATTCTAAATCCTGTCAAAATATTGTTTGACATAATAAACATCGTTGTCTCATTTTCAGCAATAGCCCTTCTGCGATCATAAAAGGTGTACGACCTCTATTCTATTTTTGTTTCATATACAGAAATGATCGTCGAAGTCAAGACACCGGATACTCCAGACGAAAAATCTATATGCAGCTATCGTAAAACGAAAAGTACTGAAAAAGAGAAGAAGAGAAAGAGAGAAAGAAAAAAAATGTTGAAATATTCTAGATGTTAATTCTCTTCTGAACACTTTTGTACTTAAATTAGTGTGTAGAATAATTATCGATAATATAATCTTTTCTTCATAAAATTTGACTCATCTATAACAAATATAGATCAAGTTTAAATTTTTCTTTCTGTTTCGTAGAAAAATCTTTTTTGTGACTTTATATCATTTTCATGATTTTTATCAATTTTCATCAAAATAGATAAATGTGTAATTTTTATTCACCAACGCTCCTTAAAATTAAAAACTGACGTATTATCAATTTAATATTCATTAATGAGAATTTGATGAAGTTTTTGATGCAACTGGTCAAAAGTCCTTTTATGCATACAAAGATAAAGTCTATTGTTTCGTTTAGGTACTCATTAATGAAACCACTCAATTTCGCGGTAGTGGAATTTGTGCAGGACTGAAAACGCGATTATTTATTCAAGCGGCGATGGTGATAGCGCCATTGTTTTTGTCGTGCGTAACAAATGGGCCGTACTGTATACCGCAGCACTGTTTGCTCTTACATCCCCCGAAATTATACACTGCGAAATGTACGAGCTCAAATAGTATTTGCGTTGTTTTAATTTCGAAGTATAAATTAAATTGACCATATATAATTGAAAAGGTTATAAAATTGCTTGTTGCAAGCAAAATCTATTAAAAATTCACGCGTTCAATATTTTGCCTTCCCAGAATTGAAACTGAAATGAAACCGGTATTACCAAATATGTTTCATATTTATCGTTTACACAAATTTATTTTCAGAAATATAAATTAGAAAAAATACTTGCTTTAATTGCAAAATTTTTTGCATATTATTTTTTTATGCAAGATTTTGTAAGCTTTATACGATATAGCATAACGTTAAATCCGCTGCGGCAATCTGGGCTTACTGTATCGATCAAGTTCCGCGTAAACATCTTTCGTATTCCTTACATATCTTGCGGAATGAAATATGATATTGCGACATCTTAAATATTATTAGCAATCACTGACAAGAAAATCATAATGCAATTGATGCGATATAATGCAGGTCACTCTTTTCTGTGATACGCGGTAATAATTTTATAATGTCAAGCTGCCGCGAAAGAGCTCTCAAGCGCGCACATCATTCAGACCGCCAAATGCATTGGGCTAAATCCGGCTTTAAGGGGAAAAGCCTCAAAGTTAATGTTACAGTTCCTCTTTTCTACGAACGTATCTCACGATATGAGCGTACGACGCAGTGCTCGATAAGCTTAAACAAATGATTTATTCGAGACACGTCGGTTCACGGATTGCAGATACCTGTCAAAGATAGAAGATATTCCGTTTATACTTCAGTAAGGACCAAATCGGATCTATCTCGCAAGTTATTCACAATTTACAATGTCGGGGTATTATAAATATTTGACCGTCGTTATGTAGTGCCAGGATTACCGATAAATTATACGCATAGGATAGCAAAACAAAAAAATAATCTGATTTTCATATCATTCATTACATACTGCAATATGCAGAAATTCTACATAAGAAACTGCATTTTGTGTTTCTGAGCATGTATTTTAATTTAAAAAAAATTTATTTCGTTTTTCTAATTATTAATAAAATATTGTATGTTGTGTGTATATATAAAGATCAAACTTATTTATACATTTTATTGAATTATTTTCTCTATAATCTTTTTAATGATATTTATAATTTATAAAGTCTTTTTTATATGCATCTAGCATAATTAAATTCTTAATGCAAGAGTAATGCTGGATCAATCTTCATTCGCAATAAAGTACAGCATTTTGCATGTATGGGAAAATAACATGATTAACTCATTTTTTATCCGTCATATTACAGATGAAAGCTTGGTTCCCTTTGGGTTAACCACGATTAGATATACATAATGTGTATTCTCTCACGCGCGAATAACGCTTTGGCATATTTATGCAGGTGCTTGCGTGAAGACGCAAACGGACCAACTCATATTATACCAACCCATCTATCTTGCGACGGATAATCCGGCTTACTGACTGTCTCTCTCTCTCTCTCTCTCTCTCTCTCTCTCTCTCTCTCTCTCCTCCTTCTTCTGGGCTACTTTCTTTTTCATATGTTTTGCGGCAAAACTTGATTGAGATATGCTACGAGAATGCCCGGCTCCATTATTCTCTCCTTCTTTTTCTACGTTTTCCGACGTCGTCTAATCGGCTTATCCTTGGCCGATCCTTATGTAAAGACGTTTATCTTTCATTTCTATTGTTCCCGTATCAACGATACAATTATTCTCGAAACGATCATAATCACAATAGCTAACTAAATCTCGATGAAAATTGCGTTGTAATCGCGCTTTTATGAAAAGCTAATTAGCTTAGACAAATTTTTTTTTTTTAGACAAATTTATTTCGTTAATTTTATCATATAATTACACAAATTTGTAAACAATGTAACGATTTTATTACCAAACAATAACAGCTAAAAATTTGATATTAATATTCTGATACTGATGTCAATAGTACAAATAAATATTCGGAGTATGTATATCTAAAAATAAGATTGGAATACACGAATAGCTGTTGTATTAAAAGAACAAAATAAAGAATTTTATTATAAGAGTTTTAGAAGTCTAGAAATAATATTGTCAAAAGAGAATAATAATATTTAGATGCCTTTAATTATGCTGTTCAGTGGCAAAAACTTTCCCCATAATTCGCAATTTTACACAAACTTATTATGAACCGTTGGGGATCAACGCTACTGAGTTAGTAAAACTTATGCACTTGGTAAACTCATTATCTGAAACTCTAATTGGCCAGCTTTATAAAAAAAGAAATTATTAACTAGAACACAAAATATAAATATAAACAATTATTTCTATGATAAAATATTAATATATAATTATGAGATATATTTGGATAAAAGAAAAGTCATTATTATAATAATACATTAAATCTAATAAAGATGAAAAATTTATATAATGTTGATAAAATATTTATCTCGAAATATATTAATGCAATGTAATTATATGCGCGATGTTAATTATGTTTTATGACTATTGATTTTTTCGCGTATATGACTAAATTAAATTAATCCGTTTTAAACACAATGCATAATATCAAAATGTCTTTCACCGCGAGTTATTAATAATAATTTTAATTAGGGTTTATATTTTCGATTATATTTTGGTATATACCTTTTACAACTGTTGTGAATAAGATTTACATGAATATTTAATGATCAATATCATACTGCAGTTTATTAATTCCTATGCATCGGTTGTTATAATCTGCTAATATATGTACAGTCGTTTCAGCGTTATTAGCAATCATTTTCTTCATTATCGTTTTAAGTTTTACATATTTTATTTCCAATCTGTATTCGGCCAAAACCTCATTTTTCCCATAATGCATCTTTATACAATTGTATTACTTACACCATTATAAAGCATATGCATATATATTGTCTACATGCTTGTTTATTTATATGAAAATCTAATTACGTAACGTGGAACGATATAAACATAATGATACACTGTTATCGGAGGGATAAAGATCCGTTTTATATGAAAAAATATCAAAATCCGACAGCAAAACCGTGCAAAAAAAATGCATCCCGAAGAAAAATATTTTGCGGTAGTGTCAGCTATTCCGGTCGAAACGCATCACTTTGGCTGTCAAAAATGACAGTTGACATAACGTTTTGCAAACGAGTGACAATTCTCAATGTTCTTTTTCTGATGCACACGAGTTTCCCTAATGATCGTACTTGCTACAGATTAGCCGTGCATTAGTACGTTTACCATGGTCGCAAAACATATTTTGTGCTAAATAATTGCGACCCACCCAAAACACAGCCACAACTGTCGCGCGACATTACCATAATTCTGATAAGCAAACACTGGCACATGCAATTGACATAATTGCCGACGCGCGTTTACGATGAAAGTACGTCAGTTGCAAGTACGCAGGATTGTGCAAAGATTCGCCAATTTTGTTATTAATTAACGTTCAATAGTGGCATATTTGGGGTACATAGTTTTAACTTATCATTTAGTTAATTGTTTCGCGATATTGTAATCTTTATATTTCAAATCGGAATTGATTGCCCTTAATATAAGATGTGTCTTTTATAATATCGTTTTTTCACATCCTTGTATATGTCCTTGTATATGTTTGAAATCATATTGTAAACGTTTGCGTTGTTCGCGTAAAATACGGCACAATCTTGATACAATATCTAAATGACATCGTAACGATATCGCGTAAAAAATCGTTCCATGTAAATAGACTTTTAGGATAAATGCAAGCTTGCACAGTGATATTTATTTGTCAAAGCCAATGCGAAATTTGCGTCGACAAATAGCAACAGTGCGACGCACGGCTCCACAGGTCGTTCCGCACTATTTTATCACGACTATATGTCGACCTCGAGTTTCCTTCATATAAATTTTTCTCTCGTATGATTGCATATCGTGGGTATTGTTATACGGATGCAATATATATCTCGGACAGTTATTGATACGTGATTATTTATTCATATAAAGACAACACATAATTGATGAAGTATAAGATAGACGACATTGTTTTAATAAAGAGGGCAAGCATATATAGATTTTATTATGGTCAATATATTTATTTGTAGATTTCTGGAAAAACATGTGATGTAGTTATTAATTCACAACTTTGAATTTACGTAATTTCGACTACGAATGCGTATAATTTATACGAGATAATTCTCCTTTTCACAGAGAATCACTAGTTCTAATTGCTCAATCAAATACCGGCATTTCTCCTCATTATGTACGCATTTCCGTAAATCCGCACGATTGTGAGAGCCGGGATTAAGTGATTAAATCCGCGGGTTCAATGCGCGTATTTGTATGGAACCGACGAGAATAGAAAAAGAAAAATTAAATGCCATGTTAAAAGCATTTTCCTACTGCTAATTTATGAACTTACTTCGCTAATGCATTTAAACCTTTTTCCGCTCAACAAAAGTTGTTTAATTTATATTGCAAAATATCTCTCTTTGTAAAGCTTTTATTTTAATGCATCGTTTTTAAGAGTGAGAATTCTGATACTCAATTTTAAATAGTCCTCTCTTATTAATATTGATGCGTGTGTTGTATTCACGCAAAATGATTAAGAATTTTGTGTTACTAATATGCATACAGTTTAAAAAAAAAAAAAAAATTCAACAATGTGTGTGTGTGATAATATATAATATAAGTAATATCCTCCATAAAAATAATTACAAAAATTTTTGTAATAAAGAAATC
>NW_021849885.1:88262-92790 GCF_003651465.1 Formica exsecta | reverse complement strand
AAAAATAATTTTAAAAATATAATGAGTGACAGATTATTTTATGAAATATATTATTTTAATTTCTTGTATATACATATAATTATTTCGAAAAATTAATAAATCTGATACGCAAGAAAGACATAAAAATATTTTAAATAAAATAAGACAAGCAATTACATTCCGATTTAAATGTCATACAATTCAAATGCGTACCTTTAAAAATACTGTTTATTTCCTATTGGAAAATATTTTAAATTTACATTATCTGTGATGAAAAAAACTTATCAAAATATACTTTGCAATTTAATATGTTTAATTCAAAATGCTATAGACTATTAAAGGATACTTATCGGTGTTCATATTAATATAACATAAATATATGACATATTATTTTATAATTATTTTTATATTTATATTATTATTTTATAATTATTATAATTGTATTATTTTATAATTATTTTTATATTTATATCCTTTTTTAATTATCTCTAATATAATCACAAACTCTACTATCAATTTTTTCGGAATAACATAAATCAGAATTTCTTCATCAGCTAAGAAATTTGGTGGCGAATTTATTCTGAATGCATATACTAAAATGTATATAATCGCGGAGGGTTTGTGCGTAATACATAAGAAACAATCACGCGATGTATTAATTATCTTAAAAGCAGAGCGTAGTCCGCTTCATTAAGCGTAAGACCGTTGATTAATGTCGCTGCATAAGAAGCGACCACCGTAACGACGATGAATTAGTAAAACCACGCATAGCACCCATACTTGGCCCAGCAAAGTGACGTGTTTTATAGTAACAAAAAGGCAAGATGGGACCACCGGGTAACCGCATTGTTAACTGCGAAACGTTCGCAGTTTTGCCCATAATCCGGCGCCAAGAAACTCACTGTCGCATATGCATCTGTCGCGCTAGCCACGATGCAGTAAACTTTCTCTCTTTGCGATGAGAATACTTTAAGTTCCAAGTGCTCCTCGTGGGAATAGCTCGCGGCCGCGGTTTACATGTTCTATTCTGTAGAAAAGAAATTTCCCCCGGGCGACAGTAGAATGTAATTCCGACATGGACACATCTGATTAGTGTGCATTGGTCTCTTTGCTTTTTTTCGTCACCGCGATAAGTTCCGCTGACGCAATTCCCGGAATTTCTCGATTACACTCGAGTTTCTGCATTTACGACATTTGAGATGATCATTGCTGCACTTATTCCAAGTTTCGGGTAATCCTCCCGCGAATGAACTTTACACGCATAAAGTTGAAAGAGAATGACAATGTCATCGAATAAATTATGAACTAGAGAAAAAAAGGAATGGCGAATCACTTTTAATTTACTTTGGACTTGAGAAAAAGATAAATTCTTATAAGGCAAAATATATAACCAAGATTTTATTGAATATATGCCAGTATGTTGTGATGCAATATAAAAGAATGAAACATAATCAGCAAATAAATTCTTCAATACTTTATGACAAAAATTAATGCAATGTAATTAATTTAAAAGCTACTACACATATCAATGTAATTATCTTTTGTACAATGGATGAATATAATTTGCATATGAATTATCTTCGAGGATAGTATTTTAGCATCAAACAGAAAATGCCTTCTGTGTATTATACAATAATTTGTTACAATGTGTTAATTAACTGAAAATCATCATTTAATTACTCCATACGTGACATTTCACGCATTAAAAGCATTATTTTATTTCAATCAACACGCGAAGTCTAATGAAAATACAATGCGAAAACGTTCTACATTACATCGCATGGATATAATAGCAATCAAAGATTAACGATAAAAGCGAAACTGAGTGTGACAGAATTAATTAAGAATTTCTGCAATTGTATATAAAGCACACATTGTGTATGATATATGCTATATTACAAATTGAACAATATTCATAGTCGATCATGATTTGAGAAAAAATCATAACTTTACGAATCTCTATAATTTGTCGTACGATTCATAATTTGGCAGCAGTTTTTTAACATATATGTAAATTATTATTCTCCTTAAGAAAAAAATTAATGGTTTTGAGCTGAATATTTATTTATTGTATTAGTGATTAATTACTCTAAATATATTTATTTATCACATATTTTATTCATTTCTGATGTGAGAAAAGATCATCAAGTATTTTTTTCGTGAAATTTTCGCATGTCTACTGTCTTTATTTGTAGTCTGCTTTATGAGGAAACTGCTTTTTAAGAAGGAGTTAAGAGGTAAGGAAGGAAAATACATCAGGAGAGAGAATACAAGGAGAGAATAAATGCGTTAACTGCGAAAACTCAATCGAGATGACATACCTGCAATACAGCATAGAGAGTAGCGTGAATTGTGCTTTCTTCTCTGAAGGGGCTCACTGCAAGTTTAAAGCGTTTCACAGAGCAGAGGAAAGTGGTAAACTCACATATTCGTGTTATATGTTTCGTCCCGATGGTGCGAGGATTTTGTCGCGTTTACACTTCCTCGCATGCAAGAACTTTCGGCCACTTGAAAAGTTTCTTTTCCCCTTGTGTGTACGGTCTCTCCCCATTTTCTTTTTCTCGAGAAAAGTTCGCGGCAATATAAGTTACTGGTGCGTAATCCGTCCATTAAAACTGATGCATTGCTTGCTGCAAACAGTTTATACTGTACCCAAAGTTATTTTATCCTTTACGAAAGAATAACATCGAAAGAGAAGAGCGTATCGATATGATATATTAAGTTATAAATATTTGATGATATTTATTTAAATATGCACTATTAATTTAATAAGAAAAGTTGAGATTATCATGTTTAATGTTATTTATTTACTGTTACTCATGATTATTATTGGGTTGAAGGTTTATTTCGAAACCTATGGAGCGAACTACAATCATTTTGATCTCATTTGAAAGATAATTTAATTCTCTACAACTTTTGTTTCGGTACTTTTTGTTAAAAGACGCATACTTTGTCCAATATTTGTAAAAATGTAAAAAATAACCGTGATTTCACAGGTTTTTGGGCGCTAACTTTTTAAGGAAGCATTTTTTGACCCATGTATATATATATAGGAAATTTTTTGTTTGGAATTAAATTATGTTTCAAATGAGATCAAAGTGATTGTTCGCTCCATAGGTTTTGAAATAAACCAGTTAATAACCAATTTCAAATGTACCGAAAAGTGTTTTTTCGGTTATTGATGGTTATTCGAAAACCTATGGAATGAACTATTGGAACGGAATATAATTGAACGGAAAGTTTGTACCGTTTTTCGGTCTTCATCTCTTAGTAAAAAACGGAACGAACTTTCCGTTCAACCCTATATTACAGCTTTCCCTTATAATTCTTACATGAGTTTTTTTCCTTATTTTTTCATAGAACATCAAGATTATAAATACCAACATAATTTTTTTTTGCATCTTTCAAATAAGATACAAATATTTGAAATTTAATTACAGTATAAATTGTTTGTCTCTGAATAAAGATGTACTGCAAATCATTGTAATAATTTAGTTAGTATAATATATTTGACAGTAAATCTCTTGCATTTGAGTTTTGAAGCATCCAAAAATCACGCTAAAAAAGAAATTAAAGCGGCATGCACTTCACAAAGCCGAGAACGAATCCGTAAAAATATTCAGGGGTGATGCGCTCGCGTTTTTCACTGGATGTTTTTGTCTTCAACCGAGTGATTGTCGGCATACTTGCCGTAGAAAAACGGCTGTAATTCTTCCTTAACAGATTTCTGAAATGCTCCGGCGTTCACGCGAAAGAAAAAAACAACAAACAATGATTTATATTTCTCGTAAGCAAGAATGAGCCAGGACTAAAATTATCGACCTGTATCTGTCATTGGCTTTGTACGAACGATGAGCTTAATATATTCGAAAAGAAGAAAAAGAGAATGAGAGATAAAAAGAGAAAGAGGAATGTCACAAGTGATAGAAAAAGAAACTGCTATTCAAATTTAGTACTAGAACATTCCTTTTGTATCGTTATAAGAAATCAAGATTAAAAAAAGGGAATAGTAAAATCTTTCGCATCAATTTTTAAAAATGCAATACAAAAAATTTGAAATACAGGATTAAAATATACATGGTAGCATGAGATACTTGTATTTCAAATTTTGTTAATATAGCAAAATCTGGCCAAAATTTTGCAAAAATATTTTTGCATTAATAAAAAAATTGATAAAAGAAAAGATATTTTTTACACCTAAAAAAAATAAAAATGGCTATATATATATGGGTTTATTGTGATATAATTTAACTAGTTATAATTTCTTATAAGAAATATATAATTGCACACATATATACCATAAAACGCTCATATAGATTTCGAGTTGCATTTTATGTAGTTTTTTTATTACAAACTTGCGTATCAAATGCACAAGAAATATTGATCGCATTTGTTAAAAAAATATAACTGAATTTATTTCCTATATCCTCTTATAGTGAAAAACATAAAATTGAAACTTTCCAACGTAAAATGGTTTCCATGTTTGTCTGATTCATTCAATATCTAAAAAATATGCGGTAAAATAAATATCAGTTATATATATGTATAT